>NC_037672.1:90697387-90727165 GCF_003255815.1 Theropithecus gelada | reverse complement strand
GCATCTCCAAGACAATCCTAAGTCAAAAGAACAAAGCTGGAGGCATCACGCTACCTGACTTCAAACTATACTACAAGGCTACAGTAACCAAAACAGCATGGTACTGGTACCAAAACAGAGATATAGACCAACGGAACAGAACAGAGTCCTCAGAAATAATATCACACATCTACAGCCATCCGATCTTTGACAAACCTGAGAAAAACAAGAAATGGGGAAAGGATTCCCTATTTAATAAATGGTGCTGGGAAAATTGGCTAGCCATAAGTAGAAAGCTGAAACTGGATCCTTTCCTTACTCCTTATACAAAAATTAATTCAAGATGGATTAGAGACTTAAATGTTAGACCTAATATGATAAAAATCCTAGAATAAAATCTAGGTAATACCATTCAGGACATAGGCATGGGCAAGGACTTCATGTCTAAAACACCAAAAGCAGTGGCATCAAAAGCCAAAATTGACAAATGGGATCTCATTAAACTAAAGAGCTTCTGCACAGCAAAAGAAACTACCATCAGAGTGAACAGGCAACCTATAGAATGGGAGAAAATTTTTGCAATCTACTCATCTGACAAAGGGCTAACATCCAGAACCTACAAAGAACTCAAACAAATTTACAAGAAAAAAACAAACAACCCCATCAAAAAGTGGGCAAAAGATATGAACAGACATTTCTCAAAAGAAGACATTCATACAGCCAACAGACACATGAAAAAATGCTCATCATCACTGGCCATCAGAGAAATGCAAATTAAAACCACAATGAGATACCATCTCACACCAGTTAGAATGGCGATCATTAAAAAGTCAGGAAACAACAGGTGCTGGAGAGGATGTGGAGAAATGGGAACACTTTTACACTGTTGGTGGGATTGTAAACTAGTTCAACCATTATGGAAAACATTATGGAGATTCCTCAAGGATCTAGAATTAGAAGTACCATATGATCCAGCCATCCCATTACTGGGTATATACCCAAGGGATTATAAATCATGCTGCTATAAAGACACATGCACACATATGTTTATTGCGGCACTATTCACAATAGCAAAGACTTGGAGTCAACCCAAATGTCCATCAGTGACAGACTGGATTAAGAAAATGTGGCACATATACACCATGGAATCCTATGCATCCATAAAAAAGGATGAGTTTGTGTCCTTTGTAGGGACATGGATGCAGTTGGAAACCATCATTCTCAGCAAACTATTGCAAGAATAGAAAACCAAACACCGCATTTTCTCACTCATAGGTGGGAACTGAACAATTGGATTACTTGGACTCGGGAAGAGGAACATCACACACCGGGGCCTATCGTGGGGAGGGGGGAGGTGGGAGGGATTGCACTGAGAGTTATAACTGATGTAAATGACGAGTTGATGGGTGCTGACGAGTTGATGGGTGCAGTATACCAACATGGCACAAGAATACATATGTAACAAACCTGCACGTTATGCACATGTACCCTAGAACTTACTGTATAACAATAATAATAATAAAAAAAAAGAAAAACTCAAGTGAATTTATATTGTGTTAATACATAGAATATCTGAAATTACATTGGGTCATTCATCTGTGATTAAATTACATATTAGATAATTTATATTTTTACATTTCACGTGTTAGATTTTTATAAATAATTTATATAAAGCAAATCTAACAGATAAATTTTTAGTAGACTTAGTTCAGATAAGATAAACTGGTTTTACCAAAAATTTGCAAAGTACTTAAATAGGATTACCGAAGAAACTAACATAAAAGTGAGGAGCTGTATGTCTTTAATAAACACATAGGAATAAAAAATAAAGCTGGTTATGGGCAATAATCTTAATACACAATGGATTAAATTTCTCTACTTGGCTATACCCTTTACATTGTATTCAAGCTATCCAAAATGGAATTACTAAGCTTATGTCAGTACATCACCCTATTATCTAAATGGTTATTACAGAGTCAAAAAAATTCAATTCTCTAAAAACGGCAGGATGAGATAACTTTAATAAAAGCAATCATCCACACTACTCAATGGCAAATCTCAGAGCTTTATTAAAAGGCAAGAACAAAGGCAAACTTCCATATCCAAATATTAAGAATTGTGTCTGGATGATGGGAATGCGCAATGTTTTCCTCTTTTCTATTTTGTATATTCTTCAAACTTTATATGGATATTTGTTTGGTTTAATAATAGAGAAAATAATATGCTAGAGAGAGACTCTCATACACACACAGAAAGGGAGAAATAATTTTATAAGTTAAATCTCTTGTCATTTTTCTTTACATTTTACCTTAAAGGCATCATTTTGTTATGACATATTAAGATAATGTATGTAACATGTTTGAAACAGTGTCTGAAACATTTTACAATAAATGATAGGTTAATATAATAATAATAGTGACAATTTATTTACTATTATAAAGTAATATGTTATTCCTCATAATGTCTCTATAAAACATTCTAGGCAGGAGTTATTATTTTTGTGTTCCAAAATAAGAAAAGAAGAGATCTTATAGTTATGTGTTGCTCAAAGTGACATTTCAGTTAATATCAAGAATTGATGAGAGTTAACTGAAGTTTGTAAGTTTATGGTAGGTTTGTTTTAATATCCTGTAACTGTGGCTTTGTTAAGCCACTGGGAACCTTTCTGGCCCAAAGTGGGGACAGTTACCAGCAAAGACCCAGGAATATGAGTTTACATATCTTCTCAAGAAGTAATGTTGGAGGCAACACACTTTTTTGGCTATCAATCCTTAGGTACCATTCACTGCTTATACTGCCGCCTCCTCCTGCCATTTCCATTCCCTAATTTTTACTTCAGTAGTTCTTCCCCAGTCCATTTTCTCCTTTCTCTGCATAGTCACTGGGACCTATTACTAAATGTCTTCCTTACAAAACACCCTGGACTGGGGACTTCATGGCAATGGCTGGGAAATAGTTGTACATTAGAAATTACATCTACAAAGTCAAGCCAAGTGCAATTCCGGAGCATTCACTGTTTCCTTTTCCCAGAGAAAAAGCAAGATCTGTAAATTTAACTCTGCCTGGCTATTCAATCAGATTCAGCTTTTTCTTTAAATCTCTTTTCTTTGTTTGTACAAGATCCTCTGCTTCTCTCATATTTATCTCTCATTTCCTGGCATGGTGCTGAGAGCATGCCATATATTTAATATACTTTACATAAATACATGCATATTTGAATAAGTATTAGGCATTGTGCAACTAAAAAACATGTTCGTCTCAATTTCTGTTCATCACAAAAAGCAACAAAACTGAAAGAGGAAGGAATGGTGAGATGAATGTTGTCCTTGACTTATTCTGACACTAAACAGCCTTAACAAAGGTTGTTAACCTTTATTCCTGCCCAATAAAATTATCTTTGCCAAATGATTATTTTAGAAGCCAAGTGGCAGGTGTATTGCTGCTAGCTCACTGATCCTGCAGGGAAACCCACTATCCCACAGCTGGCTTTGAGACTTGTACCAGAGATTAAATTGCTTGGTTAGAGGGGAAAATCAATTGCTATTTTTAAAGAAACTTCACAAAATGCTTGCAATCTACAATCTAATCAAAATCTAAAAGCCCCTTGTAGATTAGTTTTATTGGCTTGTTTTATACTGCAGGACTGATGACAGTTCTCACAGAACCCGAACTGCCTCATTTCTTCCTACCACAGCACTGGTTTTTCTGAAAGTCACTAGGAAGAAACGAGTCCTTGAGAAATTGTTCATTTTGGGGATATTTTGCCCTTTTTGTTGATTTTTTTAACGCAGTCATTTTTTTTTCTTTTCTTTTTTTTTTTTTTTCCTGTATGTGCCATTCTATTTCTATTTCTTTGGCCATCTACTCTAATTTACTTATGTTGGTGGGTAGGAATAGCAAATAACCTGTCGTCATAGATAATTGCCCCACCATTCCATAATCACTTAGAAGGGCATCAAGCATTCATTTGATAAACATGGATGGTATATCTAGTTGCTAGTAAAGAGGGAGTTAAAGAGAATTGGAAAAAAAATCACTCCCAGACTGCCAAAATAGAAAGACTCCGTCCTCTATTTTTATCCCAAATATATATATATATAAATATTATAAATATATATCATATATTACATATAAATTATAGCATATACTATACATTAACTATATTTTATATTATATAGATAGAAACATTATATATAATGGCTACGTTTCCAAATGAAGTATTTAATACTTAATTTTAACTCACGAAACAGAAACTACCTCCTCATACTCCTACACACAGACTCATATGAGTGTGCATGCTATGGTAGCCAGATTATTTATATTCACTTTCTATATATCCCTCAATATTTTTATAGTAAGTGGATTATATTCCTAGTACATAACATTTTAGAAGTGAGGTTGTTTCCTTTTGTGTTAGTGGAAACGTGTTTTTTTATAACCTTCAAGCCATTTTAAAACAACTCCTTTTTAAGTCAGGGCAGTATTCAGAGCGTTGGCACATCCATTACTGACCAGAGCCAGATTTAATTTAGATACTTTTAAAGTTGAGAGAATGAGAACTTTCTACTTCTGCATTTCAGCATCAGCACTTCATATCCAATTGATTGAATTATAAACGACTGAAGGAAGTACAAGCATTGAGAACATCTATTTGAAATGTAAATATCTTTCTTTGAAATGCCTTCTTCCCCCAACAGACACAAACTTCAAACAAAGCTTTATGCATTTCCTGCAGTGGGAGGATATTTTAAATACTACCAAGTCATGACTGTTATTAGTTAAATTACAGTTTCCAAATCACAAAATTCTGGAGGTGAGCAAGAGAAAGCAACTGACACATGTGAGGAGAAAAACTACAGGGTGATGGTTTCCGTACAATGGCCAAAAAATGTAAGAACTTGTTCTGGTCTAATAGTTTTCGGCAAATACAGAATATTGTGAGGTTCTAGGTTCTATTTAGAACTTTTCATTGCTTCTTATTACTTATTTAACACTTGAATTCCTTTAGCAGAAAACCTGAATAAATAAACTCTTCCAGTTCCTGTGATATAAGAACAAAAGCTGTGTCAAAATAGTGAATTTAAGTGAATAGGACTGTCCCATATATTACCTTAATTTTTTACTAACTTAGAAATTCTTGAAACACAGGCAAATTTTGTTTTGATGTTGTCCCTCACTGTAGGTTTACCTCACACATTTCCTCTCTGTTACTCCTGGTTACTCAACATACTGATAATGATGTTTCTATTAACAAGGTAAAATGAATGGCATTAGACTACTGTCATTGATTGATAGCCTAGCACATCTTGCTACAACTCTTTCCCCCTTCATCTTTGGGACACTCAATTGAATTCTACATTATTCTACCTGTTTTACAGCTTAAAAAATTAGGGTTTAGGGAAATTAAATAAAGTTCCTATAGCCAAATAAGACTAAATAAGTTATCAATTAACTCTAAACTTTTCTACCTCTGGAATCTGTTTTTTAACAAAAATATGCTTATTTATGCATTTATTCAGCTAACTTTTAATTAATGAATAATACCTGGATTGGCCTGTGCTATGCTTGAGCAATTCAAGAGTGAGCAAAATAGGCCCCAAGGAGCCTTAAAGCTAGATTGAATTCATTATCTTTCCCATCAGCATTTTTATTTTCACAACATTTCTTAGGCTACAATTCTAATCCAATATATTGTATCTGAAGAATAAAATTTTAGACTCTGTGGGATGTAACAGAAATGTTTGTGAATATTTTGATTATTGTTTGTTTGTGGGGCATAAATTCAAATCCAGAGGTCATTATTTATTCTGTCCATTGATCAAAATCATTCTTGCTGAATTGGTTCAACAATGTAGAGAGAATAGATCAACTTCTTTTAATGTAAGAGGTGTGGTTTTTGTACTATTATACCAGAGGCCCTCCAACTGGAATATTGATCAGGTTGTGATAATGTTTCAAAGAGCTTATTTAATAGAGTTATGCTTATCTTTTAGCCAAATATATATACACACACACAAATACAAATATATATTGTATCATACATGATATATAATATATAATATATATCATACAATTATATTATATTATATATAATACATATATCATATATACATATACATATAATTATATTATATTATATATAATACATATATCATATATACATATATAATACATATATGATATATATAATATATGTCATATATGATATATATATATGGTTAAAAGATAAACATAACTCTATTAAATAAGCTCTTTGAAAGATTATCACAACCTGATCAATATTCCAGTTAGAGGGCCTCCAGTATAGTACAAAAATCACACTTCTTACATTAAAAGAAGTTGATCTATTCTCTCTACATTGTTGAACCAATTCAGCAAGAATGATTTTATATATATATATACATACACACACACACATATATATCTATACACACACACACACACACACGCATACACACACACATTTGTTTTTGAGATGAGGTCTTGCTCTGCCACCCAGGATGAAGTGCAGTGGCACCATCTCGGTTCACTGAAACCTCCATCTCCTAGGCTCAAGCGATCTTCCCACCTCAGCCTAAGAAGTAGCTGAGACTTCAGGCATGTGCCACCAAGTCCGGTTAATTTTTTGCATAGTTTTATTAGAGACAGGGATTTGCTATGTTAGCCAGTCTGGTCTTGAATTCCTGGACTCAAGCGATCTGCCAGACTTGGCCTCCCAAAGTGATGGGATTACAGGCATGAGCCATGGCGCCTGACCCCAATTAATATATTTATCTACCCAAAGCTTTAGTAAAACATATAAAGGCTTAGAGGTCAATTCCAAGTTTTAGAAACCTTACAAATAAAAACATATTCATGTTTTGCTTGGTGTTGCATTATGTTCTACTTAATGACCAATGACATAAAAATGGCCATTTTTGTAAGCCTATTTGTTATAAATTTTTCACCTAACTAGCTTAATAGTAAATATAAACAGCAATGTCATGATTTATGATTTTTCATATTTGGATACATACATGGAAATCTCACCAAAAAGGTATTTTATGGATTCAGAAATTTGTAGGTATGTTTTCTCGAGTACCTTAGATATAGGTACTTCTGATATTACCATTTGCACAAACACAATATGCATTTCAGGTAGTGTAGTGTGGTTGACTCATGAAGATGTTTCATAATATTTTAAGTCATATGTAATCCCAGAAATTTTGTTTGTTCAGGAGGAAAAAAAATGAGAGATGAATAAATCAATGAATGAATGAGCATCACTCACAAACACATATACAGAAAAATCACACTCTATGAATTGAAGTCGAAATACATATATAAATCTCTTTAATTACTTTATAATAGCTCAGGTTATTCTGACTGTTAAAAAATTTACATACATCTACTATGAAGTTTAATTAATCATTTTACTTTTTTGTTTTTACCATAGCAGGATTTTAGTTTAACTACTATCATTCAATATGTAGATTAATTTACATGTGTATTACATATTATATATAAATAGACACCTAGAATAAATGAAACTTAGAATAATCAGACAAAGCATAATCTTATATTTTTTAAGTAAACTTAATCTGTTTTCTTATCATAATAACACTGTAAGCAGTTCCAAATATGTAAACACACCTAAGGATGTGACAGATTATTAAGCCTCTGATACCATTTTGAGAAAAATGTTTTCGTTCTTGGTAACAAGTGATGTCTGTGTGTAGAAACAGAATTTCCCCTTAAGAGTGTTAGCAAATATCAGCGCAGTTCCTATTATGTAGCTACACTTAGCCTCATTAAGAGGGCTCTCGAAAATAACAGGCTCTGGGCAAAAGTGGAGGGGAGACTGTGTCCTCCTTATTTATTTATTTGTGACAAAATACGTCTCCACACACTCAGTTACATTTCAGTGAACTGGTCGGGTATTTTAAACACCACTCAGTAAATCATTCTTACATTAAAAGAAGTACAGGAGAAAATATATTCATATTCTGAATTGTAAAGAAACAACTTAAAAATAAATTTGAAAAGCAATGTTGTATATTATCAAAGTCAAAATAAAATATAGAGACAAGCCTCTACATTTCATGTTTTATTTAGGAAGAAATAATTTAAATTCAGGGCATACACACCGACCAGATGGTCTTCAATATGTCCCTAAAACAAAGAGAAGGTTGGAGGCTTTAATAGAAAGATGTTACATATTGTTTTAAACGAAAGCTTATTGGCATTAGAGAAGTTTTGGGCAACAAACAAGCTCTGATTGGTGAGTCATGATGGTAGGTAAAACTAGTCTCAGAGTCATGGCAGGTTGTTTTAGCAGCTACTAGGTAAAACTGATCTTAGAGTTAACGCAGGCTGTTTCAGCTGCTGGGCTTGTGAAGCATTTAATTATTGGAACAGGTGCTATCTGCCCTGACTACTTTTTCCCCTGACCCCTGGACTCGGATTTAGTTGGGTATGACATAAATGATCCCATATGTATAATCAATTTTCACAGTACTTTGAAGCATTAGACAAAAAAAAAAAAAAAAAAAAAAAAGGTTAAACTGGACTGATAATATGGGTGAGGGAGTCTTTAACAGAGGGCAAATAAAAGCATGTTTAGGGTTTTAAAATATATATTGTGTATATGTTATGAAGGTAAAATGACACTGCAATAAAATGCTTCTGTTGTATTCATTTTAATAAATCTGTTCTTTTTAAAAAATCTCATTTAGTTTCATGAATGCTCATGAATGTGCTAGAGTCATTTACTTCAGAGAAGAGTTTTAGCATTCACTTTAAAAATTAATCAAAGGACATGATTGAATAATAGTTGTTTAACATCTATCATCTGTGTATTTAAAACACAGAATATGCTATTTAACCTATTTTCTTTTCCTGATTTTTATTAGTCTTACTAATAAAGTATATGTCACGTACAGTCATATTCCATTAATAGAACACAACTCAGAGACTATTTTTTCCTTTTTTCCTTTCTTCTTCTGTCCTCCCATCTTTTCTTTTCTTTTAATGTGTGTGTATATATATGCTTTTTTTTTTTTTTTTCTTTTTTGAGATGCGATCTCACTCTGTCGACTAGGCTAGAGTTCAGTGACGCTATCTTGGGTCACTGCAACCTCAGCTTCCTGGGCTCAAGTGATCCTCCCACCTCAACCTCCCCAGTAGCTGGGACTACAGATGCACTCCACCATACCCAGCTAATTTTTGTATTTTTTAGTAGAGATTAGTTTTGTTATGTCACCCACTGGTCCATTTTTTCTTTTGTCCTTTCTTCTTTCCTTTCATTGTTCCATTTCTTCCCCTGACCCCACCAGGTTCCATTATCTGCCTGTTTCCCTTTTATTTTATACTCACATCTCACTACAATTTCCCCCCAATTCCCTCACACTTCTCCATAGGAAGCCATTATAATATATTTAATGAGCATCTTTTTTGTTTTTTGTTTTTTTTTAGATGGGGACAAAGGTGAGTTCCTGCATTATGCATATGGTTGTTTGGTGTACATATACTTTTGCATACAATATTACATTGTTCTTCATTTTTTTATGACTTTTTACTAAACACTAAGTCTTTAAAATCATCCATATTGTTATGGTTAGTTTTTATATGTTGCTCCTGTTGCTGCAATGCATTTTCTTTTGACCATTCCCAACAGTTTACCTGTGTATTCTTTTAGGAGAAAACAGTAAGGCAGCCTCCAATTTTGTGCCACTGTGAATTCCACTGCAATAAACATTCTCATATATGTTCCCTTGTGAATCTGTATGATAATATCTCTGGGATATAGACACAGAAGTGAAATTGATAGGCCACAGAGTATGTGCATACTTAATTGGATCCTGGAATCCCAAACAGTTCTCTAGAGTAGCTGCTTTAGTTTATTCTACTACTGGGGTATGCAAAAGGCCTCATGTTCTCATATCTACCTCAGTGCACAGATTTCTATTTTTCTCATGTACTAGTTCTAAAACATCTGATTTCCATTTTCATTTAATTCATCTAATTACCAATGATTTTGAACATTTAGTCTAATATGTAGTAACTTTGGGGGTTTTGAATTGCCAGTTTATGATTTACACCTTTATATTGGAGTTGTATTATATTGTACTCTTGTTAACCAAGAGTTATTTCTGTATACTGAATGTTAAACCCTTTCTCTTTCTTTTTATCTATTATCTCTCATGGGTCAGAAATCTTGGATTTTGATAAACTAAAGTTATCAATTTTTGGCCATGCAGTCTAAGATACCTCATGGTTGATGCTTTAAAAGAGAAATCCTTTACCAATTAATAATGTATGTTCCATTTGCTTCTATGCATTTTATAGTTAATCCTAAATATTTATGTTTTAATCACTTAGAATCTATGTTGTTTCTAGCATAGGTGGAGATTTAGGTTTGTTTTTCTCCATATAGTATGCCACTTTCCTAACATCTAAAAACAAAAATCTAACTTTCTCTCATTGTTATCATATTTATTCAGCTTCCTGAGTTTATTTGTATATTTGCTGAGCAATTATTTGATAATGGGGCTCTGAGGTGTGTCTTAAAGTAGGCCAGAGCAAGTATAACTTCTTTATTCTGTTTTTTTAAGGTTAACTTAGCTTTTCCTTTAAAATATATTCTTGACGATATGAATTCATTGAATTATGAGACAGTTTGAAGAGAATAAATCTCTTTTAAGATTAATCATTGTATCCAAAAGCAAGGAATGTCTTTCACTTCATTCAAATATTCTATGTGTGTGTGCGTGTGTGTGTATAATGAATATGCACAGTATATCTAGCTATTTCTCCATACTTTGAGTATTAAACTTGTTAATTTTTAATAGAGATTTGGGGGGTTTTCATTAGTTTAAAATTAAATTAAAGTTCATTATTGTAGACTTTAAATCTTTTCCATGTTGTTATTATATTATTCATACTATATTTAATAAGTTACTGATATAGTTGAATTTAATCCTATCATCTCATTGTTTGTGGTTTTGTTTGTTCATTTGTTCTTTTTTCTTTCATTTCTCCTCTCCTGCTATCTTTTTAATTAACATAGCTTTATTCTGTTTTGCCCTCTATTAATATTTAGTTATACATTCTTACAAGATTGCTTTAGAGGTTAACCTAAGGATTACACCATATATCCTGTCTCACATATATTGTCTACCAGTAATCCTCTCTCTTGAAAAGGACAAGATTTCACAGCAGTTTATCTAATTCATCTCTAACTTTTTACTATTATGATTTTATATTTTACTTCAGGATGTGTCATAAATTAGTAATATTAATTGTTATTTTTGTTGTAAAGAGTCAATGTAATTTTGTATTTACCACCATATTTATCCTTTTTCGTTTTTTCTTTCTTCAGATTAATGTTTCTTTCTGTGATCACTTTCCTTCACCTTGAAAAACACTAGTAATCATTGTTATGATTATAATTTTGTGTGTGTGAGACAGAGTCTCTCTCTGTTGCCCAGGCTAGAGTGCAGTGGTGTGATCTCAGCTCCCTGCAACCTCCACCTCCTGGGTTCAAGTAATTATAATGCCTCAACCTCCCAAGTATCTGAGATTACAGGCAGGTACCACCACGTCTGGCTAAGTTTTGTATTTTTAGTATATATGTGGTTTCAGCCTGGGTTGGCCAGGTTGGTGTCGAACTTCTGGCCTCACGCATTCTACCCGCCTCAGTCTCCCAGAATGCTGAGATTCAAGGTGTAAGCCACCACACCCAGCAACACTAGTAATTCTTCTACTGGGTGTTTGTAGGAACAAATTGTCTTAAAACATTTTCTGATTGTCTTTGTTTCCTAAAAATATGTTTTTAGGGTATAGAATACACATTGATGTTATTTACTTTTCCTTTTAGCATTTTAAAATATGTTACTCCAGATTTTTTTTTTCTTTTTTAGAAAACTGGCTGTTGGTCTTATGTTTACTTTTTCAAAAGTGTCTTTTTTTTTTCTTTGTTTCTCTAACTACTTTTGTGATTTTCTTTTTCTCTCTCTCCTGTGCTTTTATCTGTTCGATGATGATGTACTTAGGTGTGTGTACTTTAAAAAAAAAATTGTATTTACTCAGTTTGTGATCCACTAAGTTTCTTGAATCTGTGAGCTGACATATTTTATCATATTAGAAATTTCTCAGTTATTATGGGTTCACATAATATCCTCTCATCTTTCCCAGAATCTTTCTTGTCCTCCTGGGATCCAGTTCCACACACTGGACTTAAATGGGGCTTGATATTTATGCCTTTGTTTTTCTGATCTACTCTTTATTTCACTTGAAATATATTCTACTGACTGGCCTTTGAATTCAATAGTCCTGTGTACTACTGTGACAAAACCTGTACATTCATCCAGTAAATTTTTATTCTCCAATTTTTTAAGTTCAAAAATGATCATTTCATTCTTTCTTACAGATTCCAATTTTGGTTGAAATTTACATGATTTCACCTATTTTGTTGATGTTTTTATTTCCTTTATTGCATTAATAACAGTTATTTTAAATCCTTGTCAGCCATATAAAATACATGTCAAATAATTTTCTTATTTTTTCTTAATTTTCTATTTTATTTTTTTAAATATGTTCAAGCATATGCAATAATGCTTGATTTTAAACTGGTTATTTTTCTTTCACATAATATCTTTAAGTGTTCCAGATAATATCTACCAGAAAATATTATTTTTTTTCTCTGGTAGGCAGAGATAGGTAAGAACTAAGGCTCTCAAAGATTGAGCTGGTTTGGGCTTGGTTGAAGCTTTAATCTATCCATCCGTGGCTTATTAATGTTTATTTCTGGTCTCTTAATTGAGAGACTGGTGTTCACTTTATTTTCAACCAAAAAGACTGAAATATTTTGTTCTGGGTGTTGAAAAATTTAACCCAATCTCTTTAAGTTTCTGGCTTCCAAAGATTCAAGATTTGGCAAATAAATTAGCAGGAGGGATATCAATTGTTAAGGAAGCTCTTTCCTTTCAGCAGTACATTGTCTTCTAAGTATTACAGGATCTTGGCAAATTTTGGTTTAACTTTTAAAAGTCTTCAATCTAGTTTCCTATACACCCATGTATATCCCCCAATCTAAATAAATACCTGATGAGGATGTGGGGACTCAGAAAACAATACCCCCAAATAAAGGCCTCAGAAGCAAAAGTTTTTCTCTGATCTTCTCCTGCCCTTCTGTATCTCAGTCCTATTCTGCCCGATGCTAGCAACAGAAATTAGAATCCCTGTTCCCAGTGCAAGTCACATAAATCAGAAGTCCTTTTCCCCAAAGCCAGCCATAAAATCTAAAAAATATTACTCCAACTTTTCCTCCACCTTTCTATGTAAAAGCTGGACATAAAGAATAAAATACCTAGGAATCCAAATGACAAGGGATGTGAAGGACCTCTTCAAAGAGAACTACAAATCACTGTTCAACGAAATAAAAGAGGAAACAAACAAATCGAAGAACATTCCATGCTCATGGATAGGAAGAATCAATATTGTGAAAATAGCCATACTGCCCAAGGTAATTTATAGATTCAATGCCATCACCATCAAGCTACCAATGACTTTCTTCACAGAATTGGAAAAAACTACTTTAAAGTTCATATGGAACCAAAAAAGAGCCCACATTGCCAAGACAATCCTAAGCCAAAAGAACAAAGCTGGAGGCATCACGCTACCTGACTTCAAACTGTACTGCATGGCTACAGTAACCAAAACAGCATGGTACTGGTACCAAACAGAGATAGAGACCAATGGAACAGAACAGAGTCCTCAGAATAATACCACACATCTACAGCCATCTGATCTTTGACAAACCTGACAAAAACAAGAAATTGGGAAAGTGATAATAGTTTTAAAGCCTCCAAGGCAATGCCAGGTTGTATGGGTACACAGAAGTAGGTGTTAATAGTAATAACTACATTCCTATGTCAAATATGTAATAAATTAAATGGTTTTACGTAAGCACAAAGGCTTTAGAGTTACATGAGATGTGAAAATTCCAGCTCTAGTCAACAAATTCATGTGTAACTTTGATAATTTATTTACTTTGTCTCAACCTTTTTTCTTCTTGGGAAAAATGTGGAAATTCTAGCATCCATTGCGTAGGCTTTCTTTGAAACAGAGTATATACTCCACAAATGTTAGCTATGATCACTATTATTATCAATGTCATTTCAGCATCTCCATCCTCATCATAAGTAACATCATTATCAATACTGCGAACATGGATTTTTTACCATTTCATAATAATATATGAATGAATACCAGATATTATTTTTAAATGATGCCTTATTGAATAATATATGGAAGTTTTAGAACAATGTAATGTGCTTTTTAAAAAGTATACTGATTTTTATCATTTATTTAGCAGTTTCCACTGGAAAAAAAAAAAGTAGCTCAGTTAAATCCTAAACCTTCTTCAAAACTGTAATTTTGCCATCCCCAGTAGAATTCATGCAACAACAGGCACATTCACGTATTCCTTTTCTTACAAGTAGAATTATGTAAGGTTTCTACTGGCTTAATTCACTTTCTGTAATAGTTTACCAAAGCTGTACAATAGATTTTGTCTCCCAAGTCCTCAAACTAATATTACATATAGGTCATGATTTTTAAAAGTTTTTTTTTCAAATTTTTCTCATCCAGTTAAAAAACAGTGAATTGAATTGAGTGGGGTGTTTAGGATCATGAATTTTTTAAAAACCCACTAGGATGATTTCCTCATCAATGTGCTAGCATTGACTGTATTGTGATTTCAGAACTTGCTGACTCTGAATATAGTCAGGTGTTTTCACATTATCATTATAAAATGAGGAAACAAACAATGACAACTATAATTTAAGAGCCCATATTATCTACTTGCATGCAAATAGAAATACAGCTAGCTTTAATTGACTACTATATGTAGTAGCAATGTGTAAAAAGTGGAACACTATATTTTTAAGCTTTAAATTTGATCTTAGCATATTCAATCATTTTTGAACTTAGGGTTTAATTCCTCAATATAGAAGTAAATGAATATTTTAATGTAGTAGGCAACTTTTTAATATTGTTTAGTTTAACATTTTGACAATGCATTGCAGTTTTTGACTGCTAGTTAGTTCACATATATTTATATATATAGATAAAGTGTATCAGAGTTGCTCCAAAAACTCAAAGCATAATATACAGTCTGTAAGAAAAGGAGAAACAAATCCTTTCAACTGTAAAAGAGTGATATCTGGCAAGTATGCTCTTTTTTATTAAATAAATTTTAAATCTAGGGAAATAAAAATCAAATGCCTGGACAGTATGATTTCTCCGTGTCTATTTTGAGCTTTATATATTTACTGTAAAACTTAACCAAATAGAGTTTCTTCAGCTCCCTGCTCTAAGGACCTCAAAGGGACCTTCTATTATTAAATACCTGGATCAGCCTCTTTGCCCCTGGTTGACATCTGTGTTCCTCTTTCTATCTTATTCCATGCCCATAGGATTTGCCCTGCTTTCTTAATTTTTTATTACTATTCTTTCCTCTTTATTACTGTCACTTTCAACTTTATACATTGGCGTGCCTCCCCACCAGGTCCTACTGTGATGCAGGAAGCTTTCTCTCTACTACCTTCTTCAGCTGTTACTTTCTGCCAATGAGTCAAGGTTAACTAGAATGTCATGCTTTTACACTACCCCAGTGTTATAATGATCATATATCTCTCTTCCTTTTACAAATTAAAATCACATGAAATATCTAAATCCCAGATAGAAGGTTCGGTATCACATCCTGGTAGGAGAGATCTTATCCTATATATTTTAAATAAACAAACAAAAATAGCAATAACATTAAAAAGTTCATCAAAATATACAGGCTTATACAGTTCACAAAGGTCTATGAACTCTAGCATCAAATTGCAATAGCCCTGGTGCATATTATTCTACTGGGCCTGTGTCCAGAGAGCTCTACTCTGCCACATTATGCTGTTACAGAAAGCAGCTCAGGTATTTCTTACCGTGAGACTTCACTACAGCATCCTGCCTTAAGGGAGTTAGAATCTTTATCTCGGGTATTAAGCTAGAAATCAAGACCATTTTTTTTTAAGAGGTGTTATCTCACTATATTGCCCAGTTTGGCTGGCCTCGGACTCCTGGGTTCCAGAAATCCTGCCTCACCCTCCCGAGCAGCTTGAGCAAGAAGTCATATTTTTTAATCCTTAAAACATAAATAATCGAACCATTACTTTCCCTAAATCATAGGTATAGTACTTCACTTCTAAAAGTGGCTGTCTTAAAATCTGAAATCTCCTTTCTAAAGATAGCATCTTTAATTTCTATAATTGCTCCCTAAATTAGGTTTTTTTTTTAGTGTCATTAAGGTGAAGGAGGCAGGGGACACAAGTCCATGTTTATTTTTTAGTAAACCATTCTATTTACATATAATACAGGGACTTTTCATTTTAAGGATTTTAATTTTTAACACAATGAGAATAGATACAAAATTAGTTTTAATAAAACTATTTCAAAATAGAAGTAATTTTGCAAATATTTACAACTCATAGCTTCAGGTACATCATTACTGTTTTAAGAAACAGCTTATGCCTGGCACAGTGGCTCGGGCCTTTAACCCCAGCACTTTGGGAAGCCAAGGTAGGCAGATGGCTTGAGCTCAGGGGTTTGAGACCAGCCTGGGCAACGTGATCAAGCCCTGTCTCCAGAAAAAATACAAAAATTAGCTAGGCATATTGGTGCATACCTGTTGTCCCAGCTACTCCGGAGGTTAAGTTGGGAGGATTGCTTGAGCCCAGGAAGTAGAAGTTGCAGTGAGCCGAGATACTACCACTGCACTACCACCTGGGCAACAGAGTGAGGCTCTATCAAGAAAAAAGGAAGGAAAGAAAGAAAGAGAGAAAGAGAGAGAGAGAGAGAGAGAGAAAGAAATAAAGAGAAAGAGAGAGAAAGAAGAGAAAGAAAGAAAAAGAAAGAGAAAGAAAGAAAAGAAAAAAGAAAGAAAGAGGAAGGAAGGGAAGGAAGAAGAAAAAAAAAGAGAAGAGAAAGAGAGAGGGGGAGGGAGGGGGGAGGGAGGGAAGGAAGGAAGGAAGGAGATGGAAGGAAATGGAAGGGGAAGGCAGGGAAGGAAGGAAGCGAAGAAAGGGAAGGAAGAAAATAAGAAAAGAGAGAGAGAGGGAGGGAAGGAAGGAAGGAAGGAAGGAAGGAAGGAAGGAAGGAAGGAAGGAAGGAAGGAAGGAAGGAAGGAAGGAAGGAAACTTTGTTACCAAAACAACTTCATTAAATATCTTCTGTACTCTCCTCCCTAATCCATAAAATTGACTTTACTTAACTCAAAATATTTGGTTTCAATTACTATATTTTGTTAATTCTAAGCCACATAGTTTAATTTCTTCATAGTTTAACATCTGTGAAATCAAGATGCCTTTTATAATCAATGCATAAGAAAGGCCTTGTGTAATAGTTTATTTGGGAAAAAAAATCAAACATCTTGTTAAATTGATAAAATTTGATAAATGAGATAATGTATAAAATAGGAGGCTTTATGCACAGAAATTAAGTCTGTGCTTTGAAATAAGACTTTTTAGAACAAATTTCACCTCTTCTCTAACTGTACACGTAACCGTGAAAAAAGGTAGCCATTTTTGGCCTATTTTTTTAACCTTCAAAATGACTATGATATTAACAATCATGGTCCCTCTTCATTGGATATCTCACTTCATTATTGTTAGCCAAATGGTGCGATGTTTCAAACTTTCTAACATGTAGTCAGTGCTCAAGAAAATTTAGCTAGCTTTAGTGAAATGATTTAAAACTGTTTTAAATTTCAAGCATCTGATTTTTTTTTTCCTGTAACTAAAATTATCTAGTACTTCACAGTCCTTGAACTTACAAAACTTTCTTCAAGAAGTTTTCCCTTCTTGACACACAGGCCAGTGAAATGATCACAAGAAAGTATTAGTTTTATAGTACTGTTCTTTTAGTCACTCTCAATGAACAGATTTCAGAATTTTTATTGTGTTCTGAATGGTGAAATGTATTTAAGAAATACACATATTCCTGATACATGTATCAGAACAGATTTCTATTAGAAATGGTAGAAGGGTAGACTGTGGTAGAATGGATTTTGAAAAAATAATTTCAAAACAGATTTTTATCCATTTGGTAGAACGTGTTTCAGCAAATCCCTTTTCTAAATAAGCTGTCTTTTAAAAAAGTTATACGAAAGGGAGGCCCTAGGCTTTGACCTGTAGAATGTGCTGCTTTTCCTTTCTCTTTTCTCCTCAACGAGTCTTCACCTCATTTCCTAATCACAATCTCAACTAGTGGCCTAGCCTCTTAATTTAGCAGAAGCAGGAAACCTGTCTGAGGGAATTTACTCTTTTTCCCCTTACCAAATCAAAACAGCCTGCATCAGTGGCCTTTTAACTTTACTTCTATCTCTGACGTTTATTTATTTCTTCACATCTGTATCTTCAATCTCTCTGTCTCTAAAGGATCATTTTTACTTACAGAAAAACCTATTCTAAAATTTACCTTTTACATAAAAAATAAATTAACAAAATCATAAAAGAAATCAAAGACACATCAACAAAGCACCTCTACCTTGACTTCGTATTTGCTTCCATTTACCCTATTCCTTTGTGTCTCCTAAAAGAAATTATCAGCCTTGTCTCAAAATTCTCACCTTTCATTCATCCCTTGAAATAAATTATTAGGTGTGTTTGAGTTACAAAAGTATACTTATTTTTTGAAATATAATGTGACACCAAATGTCTTTCACATTATGGCTAATATTCTGTTAGCCATAATTCATCCACATGTCCACAAAAATGTGACTTGTCAATATTGTCTAGCTCTTTGTCAAAAAGAAAGATAAATTGTTTTCATAACAAAATACCCATTCTTTGCCACACTAGCCTATTAAATGTTCATATATGTGAAAACTGAAATCATTCAAACTATGAAAGAGCAATGTTGCAGAGTTAAACTGAGCCATGAGTTAAAATAGTCACGATTAAGAGACCTGCGTTTCCATATATTAGTACAATAAGAAACAATAATATGTGGTTCAGTGTGATATTCAAGTTCTGTGTTTTTAAGTGGAGGTCAGATGACATATAGTCTGGGAGGAGAATTAGTAAATATAAGGGTACCAAGCTCAACATCAAACCTAGGAAATGATGGGATTTAACATTAAAAATGTACTAGCGGAACGGTGTATGCTACAGAGGACACAGTATTTTCCAAGAAGTGGTTATTGCTAGAACATGAATGGGAACAAAATATCAGAAAAAGATTGAGAGTATGGGGAATTTCCTGATGATTGATTGTAAATCCTAGAAAAGAGATTGACAGGATGTCAGGATTTGAAAACTGTAAGTTAAAAGTATTAGAATATAGTATGTATAGAGGCAAATGGGATTAGATTTTATGGGCATGTGGTGGGTTTTATGGGAGTGGTAGCCTAATGAGGTATAAGCTGAGACAACTGGGCTTCTCTGTGGAATATTTTAAGTGGGAATCCTTAATGACCCAAAGGCAGATCATGTTTGTGAGGCAATGGAGGGGTAGATATCTTGACAGATCATGCAGTAGGTAGGTCTCCCTCTTGACTCCTGCTGATGGAAGTCTCCAGGCTAGAAGATGGGTGGCCCAACTAAAAAGCAGAGATCACCTTCTGACTTCTATTGGTGAAAATTTCAAATGCATTTTTCTCCATTTAACTTATTACTTTAGTTAATTTTATGAAAGGTTCCTAATATTGAATCATCCATGCATTCCTAGAGAAAGTACTAATTATAAGATTGTACTATTAGTTTTATATTTTGCTAGTTTCTACTTGAAGATATTTTACTTAGAATACCTCATCTACACTGAAAAATGTTTATATATTTAAATACCTTGTCTATTTTCATACAGCCTTTATCAGATCTTCATAAAGGGACAGCCATCTAGTTTATTTGGTCAGTTATTCAACAAGAGGCCTTAACTAGGCTAAGCTGGCTGAAAAACAGAAACAGAATTTTTAAAATTATTTTATTTTTTAAAGTTCCGGGTACATGTGCAAGATATGCAAGTTTGTTACATAGGAAAACGTGTGCCATGGTGGTTTGCTGCACCAATTAACCCCTCACCTAGGTATTAAGCTAGCATGCATTATCTCTTTTCCCTACTGCTCTCCCCAACCCCATCTTCCCCCAGTAGGCCCCAGTGTGTGCTGCTCCCCTCCCAGTGTCCATGTGTCCTCATTGTTCAGCTCCCATTTATAAGTGAGAACATGCAATGTTTGGTTTTCTGTTTCTGCATTAGTTTGCTGAGGATAATGGCTTCCAGCTTCATCTATGTTCCTGCAAAGGACATGATCTTGTTCCTTTATATGGTTGCATAGTATTCCATGGAATATGTGGTATATGTACCGTATATGTATGTACCACATATGTATGTACCATATAGGTGGTAAATGTGCCACATTTTCTTTATCCAGTCTATCATTGATGGACATTTGGGTTGATTCCTTATCTTTGTTATTGTAAATAGTGCTGCAATAAACATACACGTGCATTTATCTTTATAGTAGAATGTTTTATATTCCTTTGGGTATACACGCAGCAATGGGATTGCTGGGTCAAATGGTATTTCCAGTTCTAAATCTTTGAGAAATAGTCACATTGTCTTCTACAATGGTTGAACTAATTTACATTCCTACCAATAGTGTAGAAAGCATTCCTATTTCTCTGCAACCTCACCAGCATCTGCTGTTTTTTGACTTTTTAATAATTATCCTTCTGAATGGCATGAGAGGGTATTTTATTGTGGTGTTAATTTGCATTTCTCTAATGATCAGTGATGTTGAGCTTTTTTTTATATATTTGTTGGCTGCATGTATGCTTTTTTTTTTTTTTTTGAGAAGTGTCTGTTCATATCCTTTGCACATAAAATTTTTAATGGGGTTGTTTGTGTTTTTATTGTTAACTTGACTAAGTTCCTTGTAGATTCTGGATATTAGACCTTTGTCAAATGGATAGATTGTAAAAATTTTCTCCCATTCTGTAGGTTGTCTATTCACTCTGGTGATAGTTTCTTTTGCTGTGCAGAAGCTCTTTAGTTTAATTAGATCTCACTTGTCAATTTTAGCTTTTGTTGCAATTGCTTTTGGTGATTTCATCATAAAATCTTTGTCCATGCCTATGTCCTGAATGGTATTGCCTAGATTTTCCTCTAGGGTTTATATAGTTTTGGGTTTTACAATTAAGTCTTTAATCCATTTGAGTTAATTTTTGTATAATGTGTAAGGAAGGGGTTCCATTTCAATTTTCTGCATATGGCTAGCGAGTTCTCCCAGCACCGTTTATTGAATAGGGAATCCTTTCCCCATTGCTTGTTTTTGTCATTTGTCAAAGATCAGATAGTTGCAGATGTGTGGCCTTATTTCTGGGTTCTCTATTTTGTTCCATTTTGTGTCTAGTTTTGTGTGGCACCATGCTGTTCTGGTTACTCTAGCCTTGCAGTATAGTTTGAAGTGAAGTAGCGTGATGCATCCAGCTTTGTTCTCTTTGCTTGGAATTCTCCTGACTATACGAGCTCTTTCCTGGTTTCATACAAATTTTAAAATAGTTTTATTCTAATTCTGTGAAGAATGTCAATGGTAGTTTAATGGGAATAGCATTGAAAATAGAAATGTCTTTAGGCAGTATGGTCATTTTAACAATACTAATTATTCCTATCCGTGAGCATGCAATGTTTTTCTGTCTGCTTGTGTCCTCTCATTTCCTTGAGCAGTGGTTTGTAGCTCTCCTGAAAGAGGTCCTTCACTTCCCTTGCTAGCTGTATTTTTAGGTATTTCATTGTCTTTGTAGCAATTGTGAATGGGAGTTCATTCATGATTTGGCTCCCTGCTTGTCTTGTTGGTGTATAGGAATGCTTGTGATTTCTGCACACTGATTTTGTATTCTGAGACATTGCTGACATTGCTTATCAGTTGAAGAAGTTTTGGGGCTGAGTCCATGGGGTTTTCTGGATATTGGATCACGTCATCCACAAAGACAATTTGACTTCCTCTCTTCCTATTTCAATACCCTTTATTTATTTTCTTGACTGATTGCCCTGGCCAGAATTTCCAATACTAATTTGAATAGGGGTGGTGAGAGAGGGCATCCTTGTCTTGTGCCAGTTTTCAACGGGAATGCTTCCAGCTTTTGCCAATTCAGTATGATATTGGCTGTGGGCTTGTCATAAATGGCTCTTACTATTTTGAGGTATGTTTCAAAAAAACATAGTTTTCTGAGATTTTTTAAATTTTATTTTTTGAGATTCAATCTCACTCTGTCACCCAGGATGGAGTGCAGTGGTAGCTCACTGCAACCTCTACCTCCTGTGTTCAAGAGATTCTCCTGCATCAGCCTCCTGAGTAGCTGGAATTACAGGCATGTACCACCACACTCAGCTAATTTTTGTATTTTTAATTGAGACAGGGTTTTACCATGTTAGTCAGGATGATCTAAAACTCCTGACCTTGTGATCTGACTGACTCAGCCTCTCAACGTGCTGGGATTACAGGCATGAACCATTGCATTCAGCCTCTGAGATGTTTTTAACATGAAGGATGTTGAATTTTATCTAAGGCCTTTTCTGCATCTACTGATGCAGAATCAATGATTGACTCTTACACCCTCATTGCTCTGATACCACTTTTATGGTCACTAACAACTTTTTTCTTGCCATATCCTGTTGCTTCTTCTTGCTGTCATCTTTCTGAACCTTAAAGGGTAGTCGATAGTTGTGAACTGCGTCCTTCTGGAACATTCTCTACAGTTTTCTTCTGCCTCTTTAGCTGCATATTCTTAGTCTCTATTGATAAATTCCACTCCCTTTTATTTAAAATTAGAGTATTTCAGTCTTGTTTGTTGCTCTGCTTTCTTTGTTTTATTTATACTATTACGATATATGATACCATTTTGTGATTTTAAGTATCTCTTATATCTTTAACTTTATATCATCATTAAAAACTCTACAACTGAATTTCAAACATGTATATTAAACTGCCTATATTACACTGTTTCAAAAATTATTCATAAAATTTGAATGTATACAAAATGGAACTTTGAGTCCTATCCTATCATATTCCACAATCCTGTTCTTCCCATGCCATTTTAATTCAGTAGGTAGCCTCTGTTTTAACAAGTTGTAAAACAATTGCTTTTCTCATAAACTACAGCTGGTTTCATCAACAAATTCTACAAAATATTTAGAATTTTTTTTCTTATGTAAACCTTACCTACCACTATCCAATAATACATTTATATCACTTCTTATTTCAATTTCTGCAATAACTTGTAATGGCTTCCCTCCCATTTTTTTCATCTCTATAACCCATTCTTCATTCACCAAGCATAGTAGATCAAAATCATAAATGAGAGTATGCCAGTCCCTAGTTCAAATAACCCATTCTTCATTCTCTGAGTAGTAGATCAAAATCATAAGTGAGATTATGCTAGTCCCTAACTTACAAATGTGTCACTTACTATAACCATAAATTCACATATCTACCATCATCTTACATAGCCTTCCTCTTACATAGCATACCAAATAACTTGGGCATCATTTTCTTTGCTTAAATAGGCCATTATCTTTTCTAAAATGGCCCTTTCTTTTATGCTCATCCCTAGGCCATTTATATAGATGGCTTTTTAAAAAAAATTCTTTAGATACCAGTTTACAATGTTTCTTGTCAAGAAGTACTTTCCATGTCAGTTCATCTTTATTAGACTACCGTATGTATTTTTTTTACTTCATTTATTAAAATTTTTAAGTAGTTGGGTGCTATGCATGTATTTTTCTGTGTTTTCTTGCATTTCTCTCTAAAATGTGAATTCAAGGACTTCATTTATCATTTTTACTGCAGCATCTCCACTGCCTAACATAATGGGTAGACTATATGTGTACATGATTGTGGAAAACTGTTAAATTATGTTCAATTTCCTTCACAGGAAGATTTTGAACTAAAATTCAGATAAAGCTTAATAGTACATAAACTACTCTTTTATGTCAATGGAGGCAGGGGGCGGTAAATGGAACAAGAATCCAAATCTGGTTGCAATTTCAGGAGGCAGAATTGGTCGTGAGACTTGTTGAAGTTGGTTCTTGTTTTCAGTAGGCAGTGTAGAAAAGCAGAAATTGTAAAAAGTCTCCTGGGAATAGGTAAACACAAGAATCTAAGACATAGTTCAGAGAACCTATCTATCCAACGGGGCCAAAAAAAAAGGGGGGAAAATGGGTCTGAGGCAAGGAGGCAAACCAATCCACACAAGAAAGATTGAAGCATTTGAGAAGAGTGAAAATAAAGTGAAAAAGTAAAGTTTCTCTGAGGAACAAATGCATGGCATCAATTCTATTTTTAGGAAGGGATTACAGGTTGGCCGTTGAAACTTGATCAAAATTAAGGATCTAGGGTTCGCTGGGCACTCTGAACCACAGGTAGAAAAAATTATTTCTGTCATGTTTCTTAATAGTATAATTTAATGCCTTCAAAGGAATATCAAGAACAAGTGGCCTATTCTCAGCCTGCCTATTTAACCCATTTCCTATTATGTCATGCATCATTCCTGACTATGACTTCTGTGACTACCCAGTGTTAAATGTGTGATATATTTCATGTAATATGCTTGTACATGAAAGTAAAAATGTATATTCTGGGACAAAAGAAGGCACTGGGAAAGTTGATCAGAGTACAGGATTAGTGAAAACTTAAGGCCAGATTTTATGATGAAGTCAATCATTCCTGAAAAGTATTCTTTAAATTCAAAGGATATTAATGAAAGTGTGGTGATGAATGAGGTGCCCTTAAACTCCCAGGAGAGAGAAGTTTGTATGAGCTAAAGAGAATGCAAAGAGATATGTGGAAATAAGGAGCAATGAAGAAAAAGGCAAAATGACACTGTAGTCACCTTCCCCTTCACGTTTGGCCATGATTGTAAATTTCTTGAGGCCTCGCCAGCCATGTGGAACTGTGAGTCAATTAAACCTCTTTTCTTTATAAATTGCCCAGTCTCAGGTAGTTTTTGATAGCAGCGTGAAAACACTAATACAGTGGCCAAGCAGAAACAGATTATCGTGCTGCTCATCACAGCTTTAAATTCTGTTGTACCTTAGAATTATCTGTTCTGCTTAAAACTTTGCAGCATATTTGTTTTTCTTGTTTATCTTTTTGGTCAGAACTATAAGTATTTTTACACTAGCAAATTCAACCTTCCTAGAAAATTTATTTTATTTCATTACCAAACAGATTACATAAATCAAAGCAGATTTATAGATTAAATAAAAAGAATCAACAAAGAAAAATGGAAAAGGTAGTATCTATGAACTTCCCTACATACTGATATATTTACTATTATTATATCCTAAAGATAAAACAGCATTTTACTTTAAAATCTTACTTTTACGTAATATATATTAAATAAAAACATTATATCAACATTTAAAAAAATAAAGATTATTTCTTTTACATGCCAATAATTAAGTTATGAACACAAAATTTTGGTATCAATAAAATAACACAAAATATTTTACATCATGACCACTGTTATTATTTAGCATCGTAAGCTAAACGTTTTACTGGCTGCACAGCAGAATCTCCTCAAATTTTCTATATAGACCTCGGAGTATAGAAGCCAAAGATTTTACATAGGATGATTTACAAGGCACAAAGCTAATACATATAGACTTAGAGGAGAAGTTGCTAAAACTGATTATGAGAAATAGAAGTGAAATCAAAGGCGATCAAAGGTCAGGTGCTGGAAGGGTGACATACACACAAAATTGTCAGTTCAGCTATGCGATTGCAAAATGTTCTATGACTGGGCCCTGTGGCTTCCACTGCTCTTAAGTGAGTAAAAGTAAGGACACTGTGTCATCATATTATGGAGTTCCTGACATAGTTTTTAATCTATCAGTGTACTCTGACAAAGTCATTCACAAGATTACAAATAATTATAATTTTTATTTCATACTTTAATACTGTAGAAATTTTTCTCCAATTTTCTTTGCTTCTGTAAGTGTTTAGTACATTGTAGGTACCAATATAGAGGTACTTCTTTCTTTTTAATGCTATTTTAACCTAGTATTGAGGCATGATTAAAGGCTGGTTAATTTTCTTTCTTGATCAGTTGATTAAATCCATTCTCTAACATTATATTCAGTCAGGTCTGTAACACTTCAGGCCAGTGTGTACAAGCCCTAATTGCCCCAGGGCCAGTTACCAGACAATTAAAGACAGCTCTTACATCCCCCAAAATTCATTCAAATTAGCCAATTCACAAGAAGCCTGAAAAATCTAACTTCACCCCACTTGTCATACATAGACTGCCCCCTACTACTGTAACTTGCTGATACCTGTCCCCAAATGCAACTTTCCATGTGATCCTGCTTAGCAGCTCTCTGTCTTGGAGCTGACAGTAACAAAAAGTCTGCCTTTTATCAATTCAAGTGTCACTGTTGTGTCCCACCATCAGAATAATTTTTAAATCTTACAAAATAGGTACATAATGTGTGTTTCTGAAAATAATATATAACTGAGCACCTACCTATGGTCATTAATTCATAAGTCTAGTGTAACTCAATTCTTGTGTGTGCAGTCTCCATACTCCTTAGTTTAGTAAGGTCTAAGTTTTTGTCCCACGACCAAGATGAATAAGGCATGAGAAAACTGGGGAATGAGTAAGGCAGAGTAGGATTTACTAAGTGAAAGAAAACTCTCAGCAGTGAGAGGGGAACCAAAGAGGTTGCCAAAAATGGGGTTGAGTTCTGGGTCTTTCATGTGGCAGAAACAAGAAAGTCTTCTGTGGGTTTTACCATAATGGGAGGGGTAAAGTTTCCTCCTGGGGTCGTCCTATCTGCACATGCCTGGTGTTGGCCATAGTGACTCCATCTTGGTTATTACCCATTAGGGCCTAAGCGAAATCCATGGGGTTGGGGTGAGTCTAAAACCACAATAATAGTAATGGCATCATAATGAGTTCAAAGTCATTTTAGGATGTCCTTAGTCTTTGTCTGCACCTGCACTTGCAGCTGGAAAGTCCCTTTATGAGCAAGAATCTTCGTATAAGAGTAAGTTCTAAATTATATTTCCTCCTGCTAGCTACATAACAAAGGCAGTGCTGGTGTGGTCCCACAGGCAATGTCCTTCTTCTGAGACCCCTCCTCTCTATCTGCCTAACTAGCCTCTACCTGCCTCCTCTCTCATTCCACACTCTGGAGTGTTGACCCTAACTGTCATTAGAGGGAAAGGGTAGATGACTGCTCAGGCTTCTTCAAGCTGTGATAGGGTATTGTTACTGTGGCAGTAAGGGGTCCTCCAGAGGATGGTCTAATGGGCCTCAGAAGAAGGGTTCTTTCATGTAGGGTTCCCTCTGCATCATGATCTGGAGTTTGATAGCCTCTATGCAAGAAGAAACAAATTTGGTTAAAAGATTTAACACACATGGTACAAAAACCAGGTACAGTATAATTATTAATAGTGGGCTGGCTAGAGGAAGGAGCCATGAACCCCAACTCAACTTTTTTTACTAAAAGTTCCATGACTCAGGTAGCCATTGTAGTCTCCTGGAGGCTCAATCGGCTAGTTTTGGGGCAATTTCCCTCACTACTCCTGACTAATTGAAATAAAACAGCATGTTTCCTCTAGAAAAAGACATAAGCTGCCCTTTTCAGCTGTTAGATCTAGATTTCTTCTGTTTTGTAAAGTGACCACTGCCAAGGAGTCTATTTAATTTTGTATGGTAATGATACCGTGGGAAATGTCATCCAAGCTCTCGACAAGATAAACTCTGTTGTAAAATTAAGCTGATTCCCAGTATGCATAGCCCTCGTATACACAGACCATGGTTAACCACATGGGACCCAAAAATACCTGTTATTATTATTTTTTTTTTATAGAATGGGAAACTCAGGGGGTGGATACCTATGCTATTTAAACTGTTTGTTATAAAATGAATTAAAACATTTGCTTAATTATTACAAAACAAGTGAGTTCAGTTGCTTGGAAGGAAGCAATGAAACTGTAAAATATGAAAATGGCTATTATAGTCTACAGTAACTATGTAACAAAGTTACCAAAGAAAGCTTGTAGGTAATTAGTTATCCCTTGGCTGTCTTTTAAACGGGTATTTTAGGTCTTCCACAGGTTTGCTATTGCAGTAGCTGATGGGAACCTCAGGTTCCAGGTCTGGGGCCTCAGGTATTGCAGGCTTGACCCTAGAAAGATATAACTAACCATCTTATTTCCTGACCTGATTTAAGGCTGTTTCCTAGTTCCTGGCCTGATTTCAGGCTGTTGACTAGGCGAGCCTTGAGTTCTAAACCTCCAGATCAGCATCAGTCTCCATCACAGCAAGGCAGAGTGTTTGTCCAGGAACCATGGATCCTATATGAGCTAGAGGATTCCTGTCTAGCAGAGGATTTGGACTTTTACCTATGATTAAAAAAGCATGAATTAAACAAAAGGCTTTCCTATTTACAGCTGAGGGGGAAAATACTGAGTAAAAGACTTTCCTAAGCTGTCCTTCACAGTCATGCTAAGGAACGAGGGGAGGCCGGATTGAACAGGAGAACAGAAATGGCTACTCCAGTATCCAGAAGGAAGTCTACCTTCTTTCAACCTCCAGATTGTACTAATAATTGCTATGTTACTATAAACTGCCTGAAACAGTTTATCTTTACTATAAACAAAATAGAAATACAAAATAATATGTCTACCCAGTTTTGAATTGTTTCCATTGCAATGGTGGCAATAAATTGTCCTATATGTAATAGTGTATTTGAGGAGTACACATAATCTGTCTTGGTTAAAAAATTAAATAAAGTGCTCTATTCCCTGCCAGCTGGCATCTGTTCCTAAGACAATATGTTTTAATGTTCTGTTGTCTACACACAATCATTTTTAATGCACCCTAAAGTCCACTTTTATAACAAGTTTCATTCCATAGCTTTTTTCATTGGAACTATAAGCAGTGGAAGAAATAAAAGAGAATTAGTTATGTAGAAACAGAATGAAGAAAACAAAATCTATTTTGCTTGTAAATTGTGCTCTGTTTGGCTGAGGTAGATATTTATGAATGCTGTATTGGGTTTAGGTGTGATGTCTAGGAAGAAAGCAGTGTAGAAACATACATTAAAAGAGAACTGTGTTTTCCCTTTTTAGTTATGCTCCAGTCATTCTAAATTTAATCTTTTGAACACTTTCCCTGACCTTAGGTATAACACCAATAGTTTTAAGACACTTAAAAATATTAAGTGTCTTAAACCCATCTGTGTGTTGTATGTATGATATTCTGAAACAAGTACCAATATCCATTATTTCATGACAGTAAATTGCTACTACACTCTAATGTGGTAAACAGATATTAATATAGCTTCCTTTCTTTCTTATTGATAAGTATTGCAAATGTTAAATGTTGGTAAGATCATTATATACATCCTCCACCAGGATTTATTTTCTTTAGTGATTTGCTAAGGTATTTTAAACATGAATGAAGCTGATTTTTTAAATTATTTCACAGAGAGATAATATCAACATCTAATTGACCTTGATGCTGTAGATAGAGTTTTAATTACAGATTCTTTGGAAAGGTCCTTATTTTCCCTTTTTCCTTCCTCCCTCCCTCCCTCCCTCCCTCCCTTCCTTCCTTCCTTCCTTCCCCTCCCTCCCTTTCTTTTTTCTTTTCTTTTCTTTCTGTTTTCTCTCTCTCTCTCCCCTTTCCTTCCTTCCTTCCTTCCTTCCTTCCTTCCTTCCTTCCTTCCTTCCTTCCTTCCTTCTTTCCCTCCCTCCCTCCTTTCTTT
>NC_037672.1:90638529-90697344 GCF_003255815.1 Theropithecus gelada | reverse complement strand
AACCCCTTCCTTCCTTCCTTCCTTCCTTCCTTCCTTCCTTCCTTCCTTCCTCCCTCCCTCCCTCCCTCCCTCTTCTCTCTCTCTCTCTCTCTCACACACACACACACACACACACACACACACACACACACACACCCCAGATTTCTGAGCAAGCATAACTTTTACGACACAGTCAAGTAAAACTAGAGTTTGGGTTTCAGCTGCTTCCCCTTTAATAATTATTTAGTAGACTTCTTTCCCTGACCCTAGATGAAAGTTCTTGTAGTTTTGATGATTTTTTGTTGTTGTTGTTGTTCACAGTTAGGTTGTTTAAAAGCCCTATAATCTTTTAAGTCTTAAAATACTGTCTGACTTAGAAAATTAAAAGTGTTCAGACCTATGTAATATACATTTTCTTTTTAAAATTCAAAGATACAATTTTTTCCCCTCTGTTTTCAGAGATCTGTAGTCAGGAAGAAAGACATCTTACAGCATGACAGAGATAGCTATTGACTTTTTCTTTGATACCATATCTTTCTCCACACCTATTAAGAATCAGAATGTGACAAGAATTTAATCTCATCAAAATCATTCTAATTTTGCTAGCACTATTGGAACTTGGCTTTATCATCGTTAGGCCTGACATGCAACTAAACTAACTCATTCTTTTAATAAGCACTTTTGCAATTTATTCTGATGTTTGTTTGTTTGTTTTTCAGAATTAACCCCAAATTTTAGAAATTTTTACTGATAATATATTTGATGATATTGGTGAATTGCTCCTTCTGCTGTTTCCTGACTTCCTTTGCCGAGTGCAGACCAGAGACACAATTACTTCCCTCTTTCGAGACTGTTTCCTTCCTATAGGTGGGCCTATACTACAGGACCAAAGAGAGCAATTGCAAGTGAGCTAGCTATCCTCACTCTTGACCACATATAATTCACAATAAACATGAATATAGCTTTGTCCCCCAAAATAGTCATTGGTAGATCTGTGTGCATCTGCCTCACCTATATTATAATTTTTGAATTTTTCAGTTTGAAGACACAAATCCACTCTTTCCCACTCTGCACCCCTACCCCCAACACCTCCATTTGTTCTAAGTTTCAAATTCTAGGCTGCGATTTTTTTTTTTTTAAAAGGTAACCCTCCCTGCTCTCTTGATACTTACTTGCAATTTATTCTCTAAGGTATTCACACTCTTGACTTTTTATTCCCTCCATGGTGTTAACTTAGGAATCAACTAGCTTCTTTTTAGTAACTTATTCTGAAACATCTTCATGATGATCCTGTGAAATATAATGCCTATTACTTTTTTCCATAAGCTAGAACTGAGATAAGAAGAGTTCACTCTTAACCTTGAGATAAGATAAAGTAAGGATGGTAATAGTTTTACATATTATGATGCTTTAATGTAAAATCATTTTCAGATTTTTTATGTTACTTAGCCTAGCAAACCTATATCAAGCTTAGTTGGTTGTTAAAGCATTTAGCAACATAGAAAATGTGTGCTCCAAATAATTGCCAGAGTGTAATCCAAAATTCACATCTGATTATTATTTGCGAAATAGTTGAAAAGATTCATATTAGTAGATTTTGACCTGGAGAATATGCAGTTTAACATTTCCTCTATATCAGTTTCTTGAATTCTCTACAATGTTTACTCAGTCTCTAAACTGTACAGATCTACCAGTAAAAAAAAAAATTATCAATATTTACTTTGTATAGTTTTTATTTTTATAATAATCTAATATATATATAATATTTTAAATCTCTTAGAATTTTTAAAAATAAAATTAGGCTTCAGCACATTCTATCAACTTACTGTAAGAAACATTGTAAGAATTGTTTATAGGAAATGGTTACTAGTTTCATAAATTTGTTACCACTTCAGTTTATTTCACAGTGGTTTTTTATGAGGAATGCAATCACTGAAATATTTCTTTGGGGTTTTAAAAGGTAATTGTTATACTTACATTGAGTAATCTGTATTGTTTTGTTTTGAATCATGAACATTATTGATCATGTAACTTGTTAGACTTCCTTCTTTGGATTGTCTTCTGAAATGCTCAGAATCTAATTTTGAGAATTTGAAGTCACATATAGCATGTAGACAAGATATCAAAACAATTTTTTCCATCTTTATATTACTTAATATTTTCAAAAGTTGTTTTATTTCAATTGTATATTACTTTCTACCACTGGGTTACATATAGTTCATCATTTTCTAAGTAAACTTTTTGGAATATGATAGAATATATATATATATATATATATATTTTTTTTTTTTTTGAGGCGGAGTCTTCACTCTGTCGCCCAGGCTGGAGTGCAGTGGCACCATCTCGGCTCACTGCAAGCTCCGCCTCCCGGGTTCGCGCCATTCTCCTGCCTCAGCCTCCCGAGTAGCTGGGACTACAGGCGCCCGCCACCGCGCCCGGCTAATTTTTTGTATTTTAGTAGAGACGGGGTTTCACCGTGTTAGCCAGGATGGTCTCGATCTCCTGACCTCGTGATCCGCCCGCCTCGTCCTCCCAAAGTGCAGGGATTACAGGCGTGAGCCACCGCGCCCGGCCTAGAATATATATTTTTAAAAGCATTATGCTTATTATTCACAATCAAAGTGAAAAATTACTAAGCCTATTTTATTTAAGATAAATTCATGAAACTCTAACCATTTAAAGTCATGGTTTCCCCTGAGAAATAGTCACAGATACTTGTATATATGTGTGTATATATATGTGTGTGTATATGTATGTGTGTGTATGTGTGTGTATATGTGTGTATACATATATATACACACACATATATATACACACATATACTATATATATACACACACATATATACACACATATACACACACACAGTCTATATAAGTTCATTTGGGTCATTTGAGTCTGTTACCATTACCTCTAGTAATTCGATGAAGGAATGGTAGCTAAATAACCACAAAACACTATAGATTGCATAGAGTTCAGGAACCTTTAAGTTGTAAGACACCAAAATCCTGCACAATAGGAGACTTCCATTTGGAAAATTTTAGCAGATCTTTGGCTACCAAACATATTTGAACCCCCTTCTTATGCTTATGATATTTCATAAAGAATACACAGCAGATAATTCATTCTATTAAGGAGATTAGCAGATATATCCACTTCCTAAGCTAGCTGTGTGAGAGCATCATCCAGTGTCCAGATTGTACAGACTCCTGAGTTGCTGCTATCCTATGCTAAAAGAGACCTCTGTAGGTAATTTGGACATTGTTTCTGTCTTCATTGCCCTACACCTGATAATCTGCTCCCTTTTGTATAATCTGTGAGTTGCCCAATAGTTTTTTAAAATTAAAATAATTGAAGTGTATAATGTCGCTCATAAGAAAGAATTCTGATTGATATAGCTGGTACATAACTAGCCTGAACCTCTCTTTTATAGATTTAAGGGTATGACATGGAGACAGAAGACAGCAGAATCATAAGCAAAGCTGGATAATGAATAGAAATATAAGTGAATAGAAGTGGAGAAAGATGAGATAGATCACTAGAGAAAAGTGCAGAGGATACAGACTTCTGAGGTATAACCAAGACAACCAGATCACACGCGCTTCTGTCACTCACCACAACTGTTTTGTTGTATCTTCTTGTCCAAGGATTCATCTATTGTTTCATTACTTTATCTGAACTTTGTGTTCCCCCCAATGGATGGTTTTGCGTCCTCAAATTCAAGCATATCTCCTTAAGACGTTCCCCCTTACCAGAGTATAAGCTGTTACTAAGTTTTATAAGAGCAGAGACCAAGGTGGTATCTGTTTTATTCTGCACCATGTATTCAGTTTGTGGCACAGAACCTGGCACATTGTTGGTTGAAATACATGACAATGAACGAAGAAGTGAAATTAAAATAACGGACACAATAAATTACATTTACACAAAGAAATATTTTGATAAATTATCAGTTAGTTCAATCTCATTTTGACTCCATGCAGACACACACACACACACCATACACACACACACACACACACACACACACACACACACACACACACCCCTATTTGTCCCTTTATTTTTGAAAATTCTAAATGAGAGAAATGTTTCTGATAGTTGACTAGGGAACAAAAGGCATGTTTACTTATTCAAATTCGTGAACTTCTCTGAGAAAGAAGATGATATTTTTCCTTTTTCTCTCTAAAAATAAATGTCTTTCTAAAAATCACAAACATTATCATGAGACCTAATACCACCTGATATTATTTATTATCCAGTTTTCTGTCTCCTGCTGCATTAGATCTCTGTTCTGATGCAATCTTTTTGAATATCTGCCTATAGAGCTTGCTTTATGCTACCCTCAACAAACATCTTCTTTCCCCAGGAGGTTTTCTTTGGTTAATAACACTCTGTAAGTACTTAATGTGACATTATGATTTGTTGCAAGTGTAGCCTGAACAGTACTTGACCTCATATAGTTCTATAGATCACTATTGATTTAAAGTGGCAGACCAGATTCTCCACATTAGCCTGCACCACATTTTTAATACATCAATACAACATAATTACTCCAAAGGAAACAATTTTGTCAGTGGTTCTAAAGCAGTAAACAGAATACAAATCTCAGGGTACTTTCCAAAGTTATTGATAAATATATCTAAGAATCAAATTGTGTATCACAGAAAATCATTGTCCCACACAATATTTTGTAAGAAAAACATAAAGGATTGACTCTCCTATCAGGGAACTATTTTTAGTCCCCCTTTAAACAAGTGGATGCCCTTTGCAGTGTATTGCAGTTTATTTAAACCCAAGTAAACCAAAAACATCTCTGCATTATTTCAAATGAGGAAATTACCAAGATAGTTGCCCCCACACATTGCTGGATTCTCTAAATCATGGTTCACTTTTAAATTAAATTATCAGAATAAGAGTTAAAAATGGCAACTGTGAACATTTCCTTTCCAAATTTCTAATAATATTTCTTCTTCTGCTTAATATACTTCCTTCAGTCTTAATCCATGTAATCCATCACATGTAACAAATTTAAGTGAATAACACATTTTAACTATAGCATAAAAATTATAAGTTCTAACTAAATATTGTTTAGTTAAATCTCTAATCTCATTTGTAGTTTATATTTGCAAATACTAAAATATTAATTAGGACTTGATCATCATTTCCTTTTGTTCTCCTCTTTTTTGGGGGGACCCCAAAACTTCTACAACTTGTGGAATTACGATTCTATTCTCTTTTTTAGCTTTTTAAAAGTGATATATAAGAGTTGCACCTGTTATGCCATACATGTGTGACTTTGATACAAGCAAATAATGTCTAATGATCAAATCAATCAAATCAAAATAATTGCGACATTCATCACCTTAAACAACTATTATTTATTTGTGTTGGGAAAAGTCCAAATCTTCTCTTCTATTTTGAAATATACAGTATGTTATTATTAACTTTAGTAGTTCTACTGTAATATTGAACACTGGAACTCATTACTTCTACTAATTGTATTTTTGTATTTATTAAACAACTCCCTTTTATCTCCACCTCTCCCTACCTTTCTCACCCTCTGGTAACCAACATTCTATTCTTTGCTTTCATGATAATCAACTTTTTTAGCTTCCACATATGAATGAGAATATTAATGTATGTCTTTTTGTGCCTAACTTATTTCACTTAATATAATGTATTCTAGTTCCAACTGTCTTGCTGCAAATGAAAAACATTCACTTTTCATGGCTGAATATTATTCCAGTGTATGTGTATATACCCATTTTCTGTATCCATTTATAATCTGATGAACACTGAAGTTAATTCTCTGTCTTGGCTATTGTGAATAGTGTTACGATAAACATGGGAGTGTGTACATCTTTTCAATATACTGATTTTCTTTTCATTTTTTGAATATATACTCAGCAGTGGAATTGCTGGGTCATATGGTAGTTCTATTTTTAGTTTTTTGAGGGACCTCTATTGTTTTCCACAGTGGCTTTACTAATTTACATGAATTATATTATTTGTTGTTATTGTTGTTGTCTTGTGTTTTCAGGTTTGGTAATGTGTTCATCTACACATTTTTTCTTGAGTTTTATTAATGCCACTTCATTCCAGGTCAATATTTACCTTCAAAATTTTCATTTGTAATAATATTATTTTATTATTTCCCAGAGGTGCAAGAATCATTGCTGTTGGAAGCAAAGTTCTTCTTTGTTGAAGTTATTACCTTGAAAAGGACTATCTCAAAAACTTAGCTGGCATCACTCTGGATGTTCTATCAGATGTACCTAACCATGCTGCTCTCACAAAAGTCATGATGCAGCAAAGTGATGATGCAACAGTTTCCTCAATTTCTCTAAAAGGAATACCTTTCTCTATCCGTACTGCATCCATTAATTCTATAAACCCGAATGAATTTTTCTATTGGTCAAACAATTTTCCATTGATGGATAAATGTGTCAGAGTTTATTATAATTACCTGTTTTCATATGTGAATTTACTGTGACTATAAGCTCCTCAAGTCTAGGAGTCTTTTATTTCCTTTAATTTGCAGTACCAAGCAAACATTCCACAGAGGTCCTCTCAAATAAAGGCTTAGTGCATAATTCATTTCTAAAGGACAAGTGTGACATTTATCATAATACTCTAGATATACTCAGAGTTATCTATTCACAAGCATGTTTTCTATGAGAAGTATGCTAAGAAAAAATAAGCATATGAGGGGTTTAGTAATATGTAAGGTAAAATAATGAAGGTCAAGTGACTGAGAAAATACAAATTTTAATAACTTAGTAATTTATAACAATAAATTTTATCAATTAGTATATACTTCACTGTTCTCTGTTCCTAGATTCTAACAACAGGCATACTTGGGGATATTGCAGGTTCAGTTTCAAACACCACAATGAGGTAAGTATCAACATAAAGCAAACTGTACAATTTTTTTTTGTTTCCAAGTGCATATAAAAGTCATGTTTATACTATACTGAAGTCTATTAAGTGCACAGTAGCATTATATATAAGAAAACAAGGTACATATCTTAATTTAAAAATACTTCACTGCCAGAAAATGTTAAAAAGTCATCTGAGTCTTAAGCAAGTTGCAAATTGTCTGTTGGTGGGGGCTCTTGACTTATTGTTGATGGCTACTGGCTGATGAGGGTGATGATTGCTAAAGGTTGGGGTGGCTGTGGCAATTTCTTAAAATAGGGTAAAAACGAAGTCTGCCAAAATGATTGTCTCATCCTTTCACAAAAGCTTTTGGTGTAGCATGGAACACTTTTTGATACCATTTTGCCCACTATAAAATTTATTTCAAAATTAGTCAATCCTCTCAAATCCTGCCACTGCTTCATCAACTAAGTGTACATGGTATTACAAATCTTTTGTTGTCATTTCAACAATGTTCATAGCATTTTCACCAGAAGTAGATTACATCTCAAGAAATCATTTCCTTTGCTCATTCATAAGAAGTATCTCTTCATCAGTTCAAGTTTTATCATGAGATTGCCATACTCAGTCACATCTTCAGGCTTCAATTTTAATTCTAGTTCTCTTGGTATTGCTATCACATCTCAGTGACTTACTCCACTGAAGTCCTGAGCCCCTCAAAGTCATCCATGAAGGTTGGAATCAACTTTTTCTAAATGTCTGTTAATGTTCATATTTTTACCACTTGCAATAAATCACTAATGTTCTCAATGGCATCTAGAAACTTCTTTCCAGAAGGTTTTCAATTTACTTTTCCCAGTTCTATCAGAGGAATCACTATATATGGCAGGCAACGCATTACACAATGTATTTCTTAAAGAATAACACTTAAGGGTCAAAATCACTCCTTGATCCATGAACTGCAGAATGAATGTTGTGTTAGCAGGCATGAAAACAAAATTAATCTCCTTACACATTTCCATCAGATCTACTGGGTGAGGCGTTGCATTGTCAATGAGCAGTAATACGTTGAAAAGAATAGCTTTTTCTAAATAGTAGGCTTCAACAGTGGGTTTAAAATATTCAGTAAACCATGATATAAACAGATATATAGTCATCCAGGCTTTGTTCTTACATTTATAGAGCAAAGGCAGAGTAGACTTAGCATAATTCTTAAGGACCCTAGAATTTTCAGAATGGTCAATGAGCATTGGCTTCAACTTAAAGTTACCAGCTGCATTAGCTCCTAATTAAAGACTCGGCCTGCCCTTTGAAGTTTTGAAGCCAGTCATCGCCTTCTCTGTAGCTATGAAAGTCCTAGCTGACATATTTTCTTCAATGTAAGCCTGTATTTGCCCATAAATCAAAACCTCATAATTGATCATTTATGCGGCATAATTTAAGTAAATAACTTGAGCAATCTCAAATAGCATGGTAGAGCACAAAAATGGCCACACAATCTTTCACACAATCATTACGATTCTCTAATATCTCTTTGCTATTCCTTTCAACAAGAAGTGAAATTCTCTGCTACTTGAATCTGGACTTTAACAGTTGGCTTACTTTATTCAATGGGACATTAGTAACTGTGATGTAATTATAGACGTGAAAAGTGCTTGTGCATTCGGACTTACATGCTCTCTGCTATTTCAAATCTTGACATTGTGTATAGAAAATACTGGCACGGTCTTTTGGATCTGAAGAGATAACATGCAGCAGATGCGAGCCCTCCATTCTGAATTCCACTAGACCAAGCAGGCTGTCTGCAGCTAGATAGGTGAGTGAGGCTCTCCTGAATCACCTAACCACACAAAATTTAGGAAGAATAATTGCTTGTTTAAGTCACAGGATTTTAAGAAATAAAAATGTTTGTTGCTGTAAGAAAACTCGAGTTGTGGTTTTAAGCCACTTTTCTCAGTAAATGAATTCTGTAAGTATACAACCCAGGGATTAAGGATAATAGTCACTCTATCAATGGGACTTGTTTAATTACTACATTGCAGATTCTGTAAGCATTTTCCAATAGCATTTGGTTCTGCACTGAATATTAAAATTTATTACAAAATTTATTACAAAAGAGAAATAAACCTTCATGGAGAATATTGTTAGTAATTTAAGTTCTGTGAAGATTGTTTACCTCTCTTTTAGAGTTAGGCCTTGAGTTTTTAAATGAGTTAAAAAAAAAAAAACCTGATAAAACCTGGCAGATGTTTATTTTTCTCAGTCACAAAGGCTTTTTTTTTTCTGTTTTAAATACTGTTATTTAAATATACTGGTTCTAAATATTATCATTTAAATATTATTCCAATTTTATGGAAATTCAAAATAAAAACAGGAATGGTAAAGTCACTTATTGAGTCTTTGCTACACAGTAATTAAGCACTGTGATAACTGATTTATATATTCTAGCTAATTTAATTGTTACAAGAGTTATTATCTCCAATTCATCCGTGAAAAAATGCTTATTAATTTAATGAAAGTCATGTTGTCATTGAGTGGAATAGCTAGGGTTTGAATTGTGTCTGCTTATTCCAAAACCTGTGCCTTTAACTGTGGTGTGTTCTTGCTCCTTCTAAGTATGAGCCCAAATTTAAATCATTGGTGCTTATTATCAGCTGCTATTAAAAGCATTCTGAAAAAATAAACATGTCTTTACTTCTTTCTGAAGACTCATTAAAAAATCATTATTTTTTTCTTTTGGTCAGAAATGTTTTAATGACTATGCCACAGAAACACAGCATCACATGTAGCCTCAGACTTGTCCATAATGAGTCAAATGTCCTCAGCATCAAAAATAACGGAGTGAGAAGGCAAATTCTTGACTAACAAAGTCCCCAAACGAGGAGATAGCATTTACCATCTCTATCACCATTTTCCTCCTATTTTGGCATTTGTTGTTTAGCTTATTATTTTAACCAATAATACTTAGATTCACAACTTAATATATTTATAGTATTTAACATGCATGAACTGTGTTAGTCTTAGATTATTTTCATAACTATTGAGAAATGAACTAGTAAACAATAAAACCAATACATAGCTTAGAAACTTGTCTGAGGTTACCCAAAAGAAAACACTAGAGCTAAAACTAATCTCTTGTGACAAAATTAATGTTCTTCCTACTTTTTTCAGAAATTTTGTGAAGAGTTGTCAAGTTTTGTTAATATTCTGATGGCTTATGGAGTCAACAGAACATGTTTTGAAGCTTAACTTTGCTCTCTATTAGCTATGTGATATTAAGTTCTTGAATCTCTGTTCTTTCTTTTGAGCCCCTCTTTCCTACAAATAAATGTGCTGCCACACCAGCAATTGTTGCTACTAGGACTGGACACTTCTTCATCCTCAGGGCCTGTACCATCATTGACAGTCTGTGGTCAGTTTTTTCTGGAAAAAAGGAAGACAGACTCCTCGTGTTCTGATGTGAGAAACAAAAGATTGTATCCTCCCTTGTGGGTTGCATTCTTTTGGGTAGTTTTCAAAGCAGCATTGTTTATATCTCAATATTTAACAGATTTTTCTTTTAACATGATGCTTCCTTCATATTTTGTCTATAACCCAATAAATCTCCTAGGAGAAAACTCAACTAAAAGAAGATTGCTCAAACAAGCTTAGACCAGTTATCTTGGACTCAGAGAAGAGAAAAATTTCTGGGAAAAGCACGACATTTTTTATTTCGCATACCACCTGCCCAATCTTTCGTGGAACTGGGTCTGAGTTTAAGCAATACAATGACAGCTCAGGACTGAAAATTAGAAATACCCTAGGCAGCATATATATTTTATGCTACTTTTTGTTTATTTTTAAAATAATATAATTTATATTAGGGAAATAAACACCGAGTTTTTTAGTGAAAACGTAAACGAATCTACACATATGCACACTATACAAGGGATTATTTTAAGTCATGAATTTTAAAAAGAACTTCCTCAGAGAGATGAGAACAGATTTATAACCAGCTGGTGCCAGGCTATATTTGGCATATGGAACCTAGATTTAGTTATCATCCTCTTCAAAGTCCATGAATACCATTGTAACAACACTATTCAGCATGTAGGACAAATGGTTGGGGAATTCCTTTTAGCAATCTCCAAGTGATGGGAACAAGGTCAAATGTCATCACAATGTGCTGTAGTTCTCAAGGTTTGAGTCCCTAACTAGGTTCTCTGAGGCAGCCAGAGATGTCAGTGCTGCAGGGAAGCCAGCAGTATTTTGAATGATGTTTAAGGGTGGCAGGTTGTTTTTCTGCGTTTTTGTGTGCTAGCATAGACTTATGGTTTTGTTAAACAAAAAATACGTGGAAGATGCTACGTTCTGAGAACCAGACCACTGGGACAGACAAGGTGCCGGTCTTCTCCGCACAGACAGGCACCAACACACTCTGTGTGCCTTTGTTCTTAAAGAGACCTCTGTGTGCATTGCTAAACAGATACGGAGTTTCTCTGTGTCGGGATTTTTATCAAATCTCAGGTCCCATCAGTATCCCCTACCTTATTAGTACTTATTATAAAGAAAACAGATTTTCTTCTACAGTCTTATTGGTAATGCCAGAGATTCTTTTCCCAGCTTCTCTGAAAAATTCTTACTACACCCAGCTTGGCCGTCTGTCTGTCTTTCAGAAATTTTCACCCTTCTGAGTATTAGTACACAAACAACTGGACTAGGGACAGACCTCTGGTTCAATTGGATCAAATACGATTGCCTCTCTCAGCAATTTAGATTTGCAACCTATAAAATTCAGTTTGTTTCCAACTATTAAAACCTAGGAATTAATTTAAATTCCAAGCTGAAATGACTCCTTTATTCAAGTTCAGCAAAGAATGGGCTGCAGTTGGCTCCAGTTCCTCTTAAGAACTTGTACTTTGCTTCTGTATGACAATCCTCTTGCAATTTTCAGACACATTCTCTTATTATACTTACCTCAGCTTGGGTGGATTCTGTTCCTTACAATTAAATACTTGCTGAGGAACAACTGGGGAGAGAATTGTTTATTTAGCTAAGGTGAACCTTGGAATCCCCATATTCAGAATGGCCAATGGAAACAGGCTTTCTCCTACCACATAGACTCTGCTGTTCATTATTTCACAGCAGGTTTATGGTACTGAAAACGTGAAGACAGATATGCATGGTGCTCCTGGTGTCTCCTAAGGAATTGTAATCTCATGGAAAGAGATTGCTTCGAAACTTTGCTTCATCTTCAGCTTTATATGTAAAGTTAATTTTATTCATGCTTCATCATTTTTTGGAAAGATGTATCTTTTGGAGAATGCATTTGAATCCAAATAATATTTTCTCATTATCACTGATTTTTAAAATTTCTATGAATCTTGGTATACAGGATTCAATGTCAACTGGGATGTTTTATATAAAAACCTAATGCTCTGATATGGATCTGGCTTTTCAGATTTACCTAACCTTATGAAACCACGTGCCTATTACTTGAATTCCCTCTCATTCTTAGCTGTATAACCAGGTTTTTCTTCCCAATTATCTACACAGCTCAGTCCAAAAAAGATTCATATTCTACCTCTTATAAATTATTTGAAATTAAAAAAATTCTTTAGAAAAATGCATGCAAAATCGTATTACTAACTACTTCAGTTAGGTAAAGCCAAAATATCTCTGAAAAGCATCTTGTGTCAATAAAGTTGGGCCCATCTTCTTACAAAGAAAAGTGCAATTATTATTTGTTATTAGGAATTAGAAACTTTTCAGCAGAAAAAAATCCAAGTGCTAAAAGTCACTTACAAATGTTCTTAAGAGAAAGAAAAAATAGTGCTCGTGCATAATTCAAAAGTTGGTGTTACATTTCCAAATACCCTGGTATCTTTTGTTATTTTACAGCCTTTTTTTAAGGGGAAAAGAACACCATGGCAACCAGTTTTGACTGGTTATAAAAAGATAAGTCAACTGGTTTCTTAGTATTTTGCTATATGATTAAGAATTTTCTCTTAACTTCACTTTTCAATATCTTCTGATATTCTGTAACCAACCATCTAGAGTGTTTGTATGGTCAGAGGAAAAAGATAATATATAATATGTGTTTCAAAAGCTTAAACATTTACAAAAATCAGTTTGGGGGTGGTGGCTCACGCCTGTAATATCAGCACTTTGGGAGGCCGAGGTGGGCAGATCACGAGGTCAGGAGTTCGAGACCAGCCTGACCAACATAGTGAAAACCCGTCTCTACTAAAAATACAAAACTTAGCCGGGCATGGTGGCATGTGCCTGTAATCCCAGCTACCCAGGAAGTGGAAGCAGGAGAACTGCTTGAACTCGGGAGGTGGAGGTTGCAGTGAGCCCAGATAGTGCCATTGCACTCCAGCCTGTGTGACAGAGTGAGACTCTGTCTCAAAATAAATAAAATCTCTGTGAGAAAAATGTGTGTGTGTGTGTGTAATTTCCTAATCTTTCTGGGTCCCAGTGATCTCTTTTGATATCTATGGTTCTCTTTTTATATAGCTAGAATATACAATGTTAGAGTATATTAAACAAAATTAGGCTAAGTATCTTCAAAAGAGTTACTTTGGGAAGTGAAATAAAAAAAATGAAACAATTTTTGTTTGTATAAGTAACTTGAGAGTAATCAAGATAAATGGAAGGTACTAAGAAACTGGATGATGGCTGATGCCAATTCATGAAGTTGAAGAAATCAATTTGCCTTCATAGTACTGTAGACAAATTGGATTTCCTTAGGCAATCCAGGTGAAAGAAAATGAAGTTTAAGGAATACAGACAAAATAGTTAATATTAGTGAAAAAGAGTGTGCATAAATCATGGCTGGAAGATGGTATCACTTCAGTGAGGTATATTGAGAGAATTTTTAAGATGCAAGAAGTTCTAAAAGGCTCTTGTAAAAACATTTTTACAATATTGTTTAATGGATAAATCATAGCTCCTATCACTATCTCTTGGTAAAAAATACATATGTTAATTACACATTCACAAGACTGTTTTATCTTATATTAGGAGTTACTAACTGACAAAAAATAATGAAAAGTCTGAGTTTCTTATTTGAGAAATTAGTTACAATTAGAAGTAATTTATAAGGAAGTAGAAAGTGGATTAAGACATGAAGTTATGTGTATGTATGCTTTCCAGGAATTAAACGGCATTTTTCAGTCATAAGACTTTGACATGGATTTGGAGGTGTTCTACTGGAGATGATAAAATGGATGATAGGATCAGGAATATTTCTATCATCCCTCTCCCAACTCTGTGTAGATTACAAATAAAATATCACATAACAACCATAAGTGAGCACAGATCATGGTTTGGAAATCTGAGGTATGTTTTCCCTAGGGATAAACATACATGGACTTGTCTTGAGCACACATGGGATACCACCATCAGCTACCACTTCTTATTAGGACTGTGGAAACATGTGGAAAACACTTATATCAAAGTAAGCTTTAACATATGTAAACATTGGCTTAAGACAATGCTTCAGTGTAGGAAAAGAAATACTCTTCTGACTATAGTACACAACCAATTTTAGATTGTCCTATGACATGTAGACATACATTTGAGATATAGGGAGAGAAGATGACATTGATATGTGAGTAAAAGTCACTTTATAAATTAGATCATATGTGAGATAGCAGAGTGCAACACCAGAAGTATAGTAATTGAATGAAGTCCTTTGTTCTGAAGAAAAATCTATGAGACTTTAAAAAATCAAGCAGAAACAGCTATGCATTGACACTGAATCATTAATGCCTCCACATATGGCATGGTAATTCCAAGAAGCCACCTTTTTACAAGTTTCATATCGGCTTCTGAGAGGTAATAGAAACTATGACCTAAGTTTCAATAAACTTAGAGATCGTACTTCAGCCTTCTTAGAGCCAGCATCAAATAGGAACCCAGATCAAGGCACAACAAACACGATTCACGACATGTAGAAGAAAAAATAATGGCCTTTGTGCAGACAAGAATTTGCTTAGGGAGGTCTCGATCTGCTTTTGGAAGACCTCCAGGAATGCAGAAGATACTACAATCAGGTTGCCACTGCAGTAGAAAAGGATTTAAGATACCGGAATAAAATTACCTTCCTTTTTTTTTTTTTTTTTTTTTTGAGATGGAGTCTCGCTCTGTTTTCGAGGCTGGAGTGCAGTGGGGCGATCTCAGCTCACTGCAACCTCCGCCTCCTGGACTCAAGCGATTCTCCTACCTCAGCCTCCTGAGTAGCTGGGATTACAGGTGCTAGTCACCACACCAAGCTAATTTTTGTGTTTTTAGTACAGACAGGGTTTTGCCATTTTGACCGAAGAATAAAATTACCTTCTAATCCTATAGGAATATTGGAATCTAGGTTTTTTTGTTTTGTTTTCCTTTTGTTCTTGTTGTTATTAAGCTCATGCTGTCTACAATTGCAAATAAGAAGAAATATTTCAAGTCCTTTCAGAATATTGGTGAGTTGTAGTTTCTCAACACAAGGATTATTGTTTAACCTACATTTTTTTCTTTCACGGAAAACACTTAACATCTCTAAGATATTAAAATTAATAAGGAATAAGAAAGTATGTGTAGCAAAGGTACAGATATATCCTGTAAAGGAAAACTAATATCTTGTTATTTTTTATTGGTACTGATAGATGAATGACTTTGTTTTTAATGATGCATAGATATAATAGGTGAGGGCTGGCTCTGGGTTCATCTAGCAACTGGAACCTAATATCCTAGCATTACAGATATGCCTTGAAGAACATAGTTGTATCTGTATTTGTATGGTGTTGTTAGCTACTTGTCAATATAACATATATACTATAGTTGTCAGGCAACATGTGAACCAAAGGCTTTTCGTGATATAGAACTATAGTACTTAAATGAAACACTCAGATTTACAAAGCAAATATTAATAGAACTAAAGGGAGAGATAGACTCCAATACAATAATAGTTAGGGACTTCAACCCCCAACTTTTAGTGTTAAACAGATCATCTTGCCAGGAAATCAACAAAGAAACATCCAATTTAAACTACACTGTAGACCAAATTGACTTAACAGATATTTACACCTGCAGAATACTCATTCCTTCCATCAGTTCATGGAACATTATTCAGAATTTACACTATGTTAGGCCACAAAAAGTTCTCAACAAAATGTATAAAAAAATTGAAATCATATAAAGTATCTTTCCTGACCTCAATGAAATAAAACTAAAAATCAACAACCAAAGGAATTTTTGAAACTGCACAAATACATGGAAATTAAACAACATGTTCCTAAAAGACCAATGAGTCAATAAGGAAATTAATGAAAAAAATAAAAATTTTCTTAAAACAAATTAAAATAGAAACACAGCATTCCAAAACCTATGTAATACAGCAAAAGTAGTAAGAGAAAACTATATAGCAATAAATGCCTACATCACAAAAAGTTATTGGGAGGCTGAAGCAGGATTATCACTTCAGTCCAGGAATTTGGAAGAAATCTGGCCAACAAAGCAAGATCCCATCTCTAAAAAAGAAAAATTTAAAAATTAAAATAAATTAGCCACTTGTGGTGGAATCTAGCTGTAGTCCTAGCTATGTAGCATGAAAATCACTTGAGCCCAAGAGCTGAAGTGAACAATATTTGTGTTATGGTACTCCAGTCTGGTATTTAGAGTGTAACCCTGTCTCTAAAATATAGTTAAAAAGTTTCAAATAAACAACCAAATAATGCAGCTTAACAAGCTAGAAAAGCAAGAAAAAAAATCCTACAAATAGTAGAATAAATAAATAATAAAATCAGAGCAGAAATATAATTAAGACTATAAATCAAAAAGATCAAGGATAATGAAAGTTTTTTTTTTTTTTTGTAAAGATAAACAGAATTGACAAACCGTCGGATAGACTAAGGGGAAAAAAGGAAAAGACTCATATAAATAAATTCAGAAGCAGAAAAGGAGATATTCCAACTGATACTACATACCTAAAGGATAATTAGGGACTATTATGAACAACTATACGCCAACAAATTGGAAACAAGATAAAATGGAAACATGCAGCCTACATATATTGAACCAAGAAGAAATAGAAAACGGGAGCATACCAATAACAAGTAATGAAATTGACTCAATAAAATGTCTCTAGACAGAGAAAAATCCAGGACTAGATGGCTTCACTGCTCATTTCTACAAAGCTTTTAAAGAAGAAGTAATACCAATTCTTCTTAAGCTATTTCAAAATACGAAGAATAAGTTATTTCAATATTATTTTACAAGACCAGCTTTACCCTAATACCAAAAGCAGACAAGGACACAACTAAAAAAGAAAAGTAGAGAGCGATATCTCTGAGAAGCATAGATGCAAAAATTCTCAATAAAATACTAGCAACCAGAATCCAACAGTACACCAAAAAAACTATACACCATAACCAACTGGGACTTATTCCAGGAATGCAAGTATGGCCCAACACATGTAAATCAATAAACACAATAAATCACACCAACAGAATAAAGGACAAAAACCAGATGATCATCTCAATAGACACATAAAAAGCATTTGATAAAATACAATAACCCTTTGTGCTAAAAATGCTCAACAAGTTACGTATAGAAGGAAGGTATCCCATCACATTAAAGACTATATATGATAAACCCATAGCTAACATCATTCCAAATGTGGAAAAGCTGACAACTTTTTCTCTAAGAACTGAAACAAGAAAAGGACGCTCATTCTCAACACTTACTTAAAATAACATTGGAAGCCCTAGACAGAGCAATGAGACAAGAGAAAAAAAGAAAGGACATTCAGATTGGCAAGAAAGAAGTCAAATTGCCCCTTTTTGCAGACAATATAATCTTTTATATAGAAAAACCTAAAGACTCCACCAAAAAACTCTTAGAACTAATAAACTCAATAAATTTGCAGGATATAAAATCAACATGGAAAAACAGTGTTTTTACATATCAACAATGAACAGCTGAAAAAGACATAAAAAGTAATTCCATTTAAAATAGCTACCCATAAAATCCAAGAAATTTAATGAAGGTGGTAAAAGATTGCTGCAAGTAAAACTATGTAACACTTACAAAAATATGAAATAGGACAAAAAAATGGAAAGACATCCAATAATGAACTGGAAGAATTAATATTGTTAAATAGTCACACTACCTACACTGATCTTCAGATTCTATGAATCCCTATCAAAATATCAATGACATTCCTCACAAAAAGACAAAGAAAAATCCTAAATTTGCATTGATCCACAAAAAATCCTGAATAGCCAGAGAAATTTTGTATAAAGGGATGAAGCTAAAGGCATCACATTACCAGACATCAAAATATGCTATGAAGCTATAGTAAGCAAAACAGTATGATACTAACATAAAAACAGACATATAAACCAATGGAAAAGAATAGAAAACCTATAGATAAGCCCATGTGTTTGCAGCCAACTGATTTTTTTTTTTTTTTTTTTTTACAAAGTCACCAACAACATTCATTGAGGAAAGGATAACACCTTCAATAAATGGTACAGGGAAAACTGGATATCTATATATGGAAAAAGAATTCGGCTCCTATCTCTCACCATACACATAAATAAATTCAAAATTGGTAAAGATGTAAATGTAAAACCTAAAACTATAAAACTAATAAAAGAAAACCCAGGGGAACATTTTGGACACTGGCCTTTTCAAAGATTTTACATATAAGACCTCAAAACACAGGCAACATAAGCAAAATTAAACAAATGGGAAATTTTAAACTAAAATGTCTCTGTACAGCAAAGAAAATAATCAACAGAGTAGGGAGACAACCTTTAGAATAGGAAAAAAATATTTCTAAACTATTCATTGCAAAAGGGATTGATATAAAAATATACAAGGAACTCAAAGAACTCAACAACAATAAAATAAATAATCCAAATTTTAAAAAATGAGCAAATAAAAGATAGACATATCTCAAAAGACAGTATACACATGGCCAACGAGTATATTTGAAAATGCTCAAAAGCACTAATCTTCAGGGATGCAAATCAGAACCACAATGAGATATCATGTTACTGCAGTTAGAATGGCTATTATCAAAAGGAACAAAATAATAAATGCTGGAGAGGGTATGGAGAAAAAGGAATTTTGATAAACTGTTGGTAGGAATACAAACTAGTACAGGCATTATGAAAAACAGCATGTAACTTACTCAAGAAAGCTAAAAATAGAATTATCATATCTTCCAGCAATGCTATTGCTGTGTGGGTATATACCCAAAGGAATAGAACCAATATGTCAAAGAGATATGTTCACTCCTACGTTTTTCACAGCACCCTTCACAATCTCTGAGATATTTAATCAACCTAAGAGCCTATCAACAGATGAATGGATAAGGTAATATGATATATATGCATAATGAAATACTTCTCAGCTATAAAAAGAATAAAAATTTGTCATTTGCAGTAGCATGAATGTGTCTGGAGGGCATTACATTAAGTGAAACAAGCCAGGCACAGAAAAATAAATACTGTATGTTCTCACTCATATGTGGAAGCTAAAAATGTTGATCTTATAAAAGTTGAAAGTAGAGACTGGGCTCGATGGTTCATGCCTGTAATTCCAGCACTTCGGGAGGCTGAGGCAGGTGGATCATCTGAGGTCAGGAGTTCGAGACCAGCCTGGTCAACATGGTGAAACCCCATCTCTACTAAAAAATACAAAAATTAGCCGGGCATGGTGGCAGGCACCTGTAATCCCAGCTAGTCAGGAGGTTGAGGCAGGAAAATAATTTGAACCCAGGAGGCAGAGGTTGCAGTGAGCCGAGTTCATGCCATGCACTCCAGCCTGGGTGACAGAGCAAGACTCTGACACACACACACACACACACACACACACACACACAAAGTAGAAAGTAGAATAGTTATCAGAGACTGAGAAAGGTAGATGGAGGGATATAAAAAGGTTTTTCAACTGATACAAAATTACAGCTAAACAGGAGAATATTTCTAATATTCTATAGCACTGTAGGGTGCTTATAGTTAACAATTTACTGCATATTTTCAAATAACTGGAAGAAAGAATTTGGAATGTTTCCAGAACAAAAAAATGATAATAAATGATAATTTTTTGAAGTGGTAGTGTCGCTAATCACCCTGATTTGATTATTACCCATTGCACACATGTATTAAAACATCACATAGTACTCCAGAGATATTTCCAATTACTAATGTCAGTTAATAAATATTTAAAATCTATATAAAAAATTAACTTCTATACATTATACTCCTCCGTGTTATTTTCTTTCTCTACATCTTACATATATGTATAGGTGAATCCACATTCTGTTTCCTCATATGTTATGATAGTGAAACCATTAATATAAAATTAATTCCCCACCATTGTTCATGAGAACAAATCTACTGTCTTCTACTTATGCTAGCACTTTTATTTTATTTCTTTTATATCATTATTGTTTTTCTTTCTAATGAGTCATTTCAATTAATGTGTAGTAATTGTATTTTGTCTACTCTCTTCATGAAAATCAAAACATAAAAAACTACTTTTGTCCCCATAATTTTCTTGAATTATTTATTTTTTTATTTTTGGAATATAAAAGATAACGTATAAAGGAATTTGGAAAACAAGCTTTTAGATAAAATTTGCTGATTTGTAAACATTCTTTGAGCTTAACTGATAAAAACTTCTAACACATAGTTTTTGATCAGAGCCCTCGTCTAATATTTTGGTTTCACTATAGGAATGTATTGACTATCAGAGCTATTTTTATTCCATATGGTATGGTTCAGATCTGCGTCGCACCCAAATCTCAGGTTGAAATGTAATCCCTAATAGAGCTTCCAGCCTAATGGTCCCACTTCTGCCTGAAATCTGCAGTCAGGTGCAACCCTATGTTCCCCCAAGAAACACTCAGAGAGCAATTTAGGGCTGAACCAGCAAGGATAAGCCCTGTTTGTCAACTGCGGTCCTTGCCAAAGGGAATCTCATGGAGCAGAACACCCAATAAAAGATATGCAGACACAGAGACAGTAATTGCCAGGGGTGCTTCCAAGTACTAAAAGTAGAATATTAATAGAAACCAGTCTACTAAACCCACCTTACACCACAATCATACCCCCGAGGAAATCGGAAAGACAGCGACTTCTAAGACTGAAGGAACATCAGTCCACATAGATTAGAAAATACCAGTGTAAAAACTCTAGCAACTCAGAAAGTCAAAGTGTCTTCTAATCTCCAAATGATCACACTAGTTCACCAGCAATGGTTCTTAACCAGGCTGAAATAGCTGAAGTGTCTGACACAGACTTCAGAATAGGTACTGATTGGATAGTAATTAAATCCTATGATGAATAGGAACATAATTATCAACATTCAACAGGAAGTTGAAAACCAGTTGAAGGAATCTAAGAAATACAACAACAACAAAAAGATACAAGAAATAAAGGATGAAATGGCCATTTTAAGAAAGAACCAAACTGAACTGATAAAGGTGAAAAACTCACTTTAAGAATATCATAATATAGTTGCAAGTTTTAACGGCAGAAGTGACCATGCTGAACAAACAATTTCAGAGCTTAAAGACCAGTTCCCCAACGTAACTCAGTCAGACAAAAACAAAGAAAAACCAATAAAGAAAATGAACAAAACCTTTGAGAAATATGGGATGTGCAAACAGACCAAATGTACAACACATTGGCATCCCTGAAAGAGAAGGAGATAAAACAAGCAACATGGAAAATGTATTTGAAGATTTCATTCATGAAAATTTCCCCAACCTCACTAGAGAGGCCAACATTCAAATCCAGGAAATGCAGAGAAAACCTGCAAGAGAGTATGTAAGGTGACCTTCCCCAAGACACATAGTCATCAGTTTCTACAAGTCCAAAATAAAAGAAAAAAAAAAAAAAGAAATGTAGCTATATAGAAGGGACAGGTCACCTACAAAGGGAACCCCATCAGGCTAACAGCAGATCTTTTTCAGTAGAAACACTGTAGGTCAGAAGAGATTGGGGTCCTCTATTCAGCGTTCTTAAAAAAAAAATTCCAACCAAGAATTCAATATCCAGTCAAACTAAGTTTAATAAGGAAAAAATAAAATAAAATACTTTTCAGAGAAGCAAATGCTAAGGGAAATGATTACCACCAGACTTGCCTTACAAGAAGTCCTCAAGGGAATGCTAAATATGGAAAGGAAAGACTGTAACTGGCCACCAGAAAAATACACTTAAGTACATAGATCATTGATACTATAAAGCAACTATACAATCAGATATTCATAATAACTAAAAACAGAAGTACCATTTAATCCATCAATGCCATTACTGGGTATACATACAAAGGAATACAAATCATTCCACTGTAAACACACATGCATGCCTATGTTCATCGCAGCACTATTCACAAAACCAAAGTCATGAAATCAATCTAAACGCCCATCAGTGATGGACTGGATAAATAAACAACAACAATAAAAACACTTTGCATACACACCACTGAATATTATGCAGCCACAAAAAAGTATAAGATCATGTTCTTTGCAGCAACATGGATGGAGCTGAAGGGTACAAATTCTAAGCAAACTAATGCAGGAACATAACACCAAATACCGGCCGAGTGCAGTGGCTCACGCCTGTAATCCCAGCACTTTGGGAGGCCGAGGCGGATGGCTCAAAAGGTCAGGAGTTTGAGACCAGCCTGGCCGATAAGGTGAAACCTCCATCTCTACTAAAAATACAAAAGTTAGCCGGGCATGGTGGTGGGCGCCTGTAGTCCCAGCTACTCAGGAGACTGAGGCAGGAGAATCGCTTGAACCCAGGAGGCGGAGGTTGCAGTGAGCCGAGATAGCGCCACTGCACTCCAGCCTGGGCAACAGAGCGAGATTCTGTCTCAAAATAAATAAATACATAAAATAAATAAAACCAAATACCACATGTTCTCACTTATAAGTGGTAGCTAACCACTGAGTGCATGTGAACACAAAGGAGAGAACAAAAAACACCTGGGTCTATTTGAAGGAGAAGAGTGGGAGGCGGCAGAGGATCAAAAAACTACCTGTCAGGTACTATGCTTATTATGTGGGTGACTAAGTAATCCGTACACCAAACCCCCATGACATGCAATTTACCTATATAACAAACTTGCACATGTGCTTCTCAACCTAAAAGGTTAAGACAATATTTTGCCCTAAAGTTATATTGTCATCATATATAGGTGCACTTGTCTTAATTTATTCTACTCTATTATAAACTTGTTGAAAGCGGGAGAAAAAAATTCACAGGGACAATGGTAATAACTTTATTACTTTAGAAAATGTTGTGGGCTCCTATACATGTGTATGTTCTTCCTTTGATATACACAGCAAATTAATGGGTTGAAGGAAGAGAGACATTTTGTTCTCCCCTTATCTAACTCTTTTCTGAATCAACAATCAGTAATATAACTGAAAAAAACTAGTGTGTTTATTTTCTGTTCTTCTACTAATAAAGATTTTTGTAGTTCTCTGAATTCATTTTCAGCCAGATACATTTTACATTCTTTCAATGAGATTAATATATAGGAATATGTTGTATTGTGCTGAAACATCAGCATTTTCTTGCCTGATTTTATGGGTACGAATATCTAATGTGTTTTAAGATCAAGGGGAAATGTTTATGTTTGAACATCTCTCTGATAGTTTTTAAAATTAATTTGCAATTCTGTATTGTTTGCATGGCAGTAATAGAGACGAGATTGATCCCAAAATAATGCATTGTGACAGGTAAGAAATTAGTGAACAAAAAAAACTTGACTCATATAGACTCAGTTACTAGCACCTACAAGAATAAAATCAATAATAGTTCAAGTGGAAAATAAACATTACTCTTTAGTTACGGCTTTGGCATTCTTAACAAAGCTGTGGCTTCATTACTGCTATATAACTACTCAGATAGCACCTAACACTAAAGTAGTAAAAACATACATACAGCATTTTTAATACTGTCATTAAGAAAAATTTTTAAAATGAATATAATTGCTTGTTTTACATAAATCACTTACTTTCATGACTCTTAGAAATTTTTAAAAATATTACAACTCCTAAGAAATAAATATTCTGTGATATATATATATAGTACAGATTATCATAAGATCTATATCTAAAATAAAACTTACCATCCCATTAAATCAATAGACACCAAACTGAAATATTGTGCTTTCAAAAAAAAAGTAGACACTTTCTAATCATAGAATTTAAATTGCATGATGGCTTGAAAAGAAAAAGTTTGTGTATATGTGTACATGCAGTGATTTCAAACATATTAGAAAATGTAGCAAAACTTTACGTTCCAAAATATGCCAAAATATGTCTGGTCGGTGAAACTATGTATGGTTTTAATATTTTAGTGTTTCATTTGTGATCACTTTTATGACTAGTTTTCACAAGCCTGAAACAAAAATTTATATTTCTGTTCAGTTCCCTATTTGAACTATAAAACCAAAGCTCACAGATGAGACATTGAAAACGTCTTACCATAGCAAATCTCTAAAACACTAAAAATCATTTAAACTTTATAACTACATTTATGTCTCATTTTCTCAATAGTAATGTATCATGACTTTGGCTTATCAGATAAATTGTTATCACATTATAAGAAGAAGCAAAAGTAAATAAATATGAGATATGCCCAATCATAATTCCAGGACTTTAAATTTTTTTTTTTCATTTTGGTTGTTTTCTAATTATTCAAAATTATATCAAAAACAAAATATAGCCCAAATTAAGTGGGGCTTTTCTTATGTTATACAAGAAAAGAAAATAAAAAACAGTAATGTGGTTTTTCATAATGAAATATAATTATCAGCTGTTTGGAAAAGTTTCATCAATAATCATGATTTACTAAAAAAAAAACATTATTATTTAATGAAAATTAAAATACTGATACCACCAAAAACTTTTCTCAATCAAAAACTGTTTCAGGGCATCATGAATGAAAAGTGAAATCTGGATTGAATATACCCAAGACAATTTTCTACTCTGACACGTAAAATCTCTGCAGTTTGCCAAATTACTTTGTTGTTTTTGATATGTTTATCCTAAATTATAAACTATGTATAAGATATTGTATTTATTTTGTAGGGTTGCTTTAACAAATTAGCACAAAGTGGATGGCTTAAGGCAACAAAGATTTACTCTCTCACAGTTTTGGACGCCACATGTCCAAAGTGAAGGTGTTGGCAGGGCCATGCCCTTTCTAAAAGTGTTATGGGATAATCGGTTGAACGCCCTTCTCTTAGCTTTCGGTGACCTGGTAAAATTCAGAGTTCCTTGGCCTGTACTCATTGCATTTCCATCACTACCTCCATCATCACACGGTGCTCCTCTGTGTCTCTGTCTCCATGTATTATATTTTTGATAAGAGTCCATCCTACTCCCAAATGACCTCATCATAACTCATGTCTTAACTACATCTGCAAAAAGCCTATTTCCAAATAAGATAAAATTTATAGGTATTAGGGGTTAGGACTTCAATATATATTGTTTTTGGTATGGGAGACAGCGCAATTCAACTACAAAGATACCCATCAAAAAGTTGTTTAAAAAATTAAAGTAAAATAGAATACTTAAACAGATTGGCAAAGAGCCTATACATTGTGGTCACTCAATATTAATCTCATTTTTCCACTTTTTCCTCTGTGTAACATGTGAATAATTGTGAAAATGCAATATAATTAATATAATGTTCTTTAACTTACTCAAGTCATCCTGCTTCTAAATTCTTTCAGAAAAAAATATGAAAGTGTTTGAAATAGAGTGCTAAATGTTGCCTAGTGCACACTTCCTTTTCCTTCCTTATGGGATTTTATAGAAGTCCGCATTTTTTATTTACTTTGAGCTTTTTAGCAACTCTTCAAATTGTAGAAAACTTCTGGTTATATAAATGATTGTCTATACTAAGACAAATCAAAATTTTAGGTGAGCATGCAAACCATCTTACTCATAATAAGCTATTTTCTATTAATATTTAGTTTTTTCTATATGTATGTCTGCTATTATGATTCTCATTTGAGGTGATTTTTATCATCATTTTTATTTTTCCATTAATTTATAGGTCAGATAAAATAACTTTGTGTTCATTTTGGATCTCGCAGCACCTTAAGTTTATGGTTCCTCATGAATTGGCTCTTAACAGCACTTATGTCTGCGAGGAGAAGGGATTAGGCATACAGAACTCTCCCTCGACCACAGAACATAGTAGTAGTTGTGTATGAGTGCACAAGCACTTCCAGGAGCTTTATTCCCCAATATCATGACAAAGAAGGACATAATAAGGGTCCATTTCCAGCAGCTACCCACCAAGTATCACAGGGTGCAGTCTGAATGAATATGCTGGCATTTGCCACAGATTCTTTTCACAGTTTAGTCCATAGACAGTGGGAGATAAACTCCCTCTCCGTTTCATCCTGAGGATAAAATAAAGTGGAATATTCCGTTAACACCTCAACCTTTCCAGCTGCATCCGTATCTGTCTCAGGGTACTGATAGAATTTGATATATCCTAAACTTCTGGGGAGACACCAGAAATGGAAACGTAGTTTGGGCAAACACAACATTTAATAAGCACTTTAAAATACCAGGAACATTCAATCCAATAGCAAAAGAATACACATTTTTCTCAAATACACATAGGCATTCTTCAAAATAGATTATATGTTAGGACATAAAATAAGCCTTAAAAAATTAAAATGATTGAAATAATATCAAATATCTTTCCTAATCACAATGATATGAAACAAGAACTCAATAATAGAATAAATCATAGAAAATTTATGAATATGTAGAAATTAAACTATTAATATGCTCTTGAACAATAATTACAACAAAGAATAAATTAAAGTAAAATTTAAAAATATCTTGAGACAAATAAAAATGGAAAAACAACATACCAAAACTTATGGGATGCAGTAAAAGTAGTTCTAAGAGGGAAGTCTATAGCATTAAATATCTGTATATAAAAAAAGAAAGATCTTAAATAAACAGCCTAATATTACATCTCAAGGAACTAGGGAAAAAAAAAAAAAAAAACTAAGCCAAAGTCAGTAGAAGGAAGAAAATAAAAACAACCAGAACAGAAATAAATAAAACAGACTATAAAAACAATAGAAATGTAACTAAGAGTTGTTTTTTAGAAAAGCTCAAACAAAATTGACATATTCTTTAGTAGACTAGCTTAAAAGAGAGAGAAAGCAAGGACTCAAATCAATAAAATCAGAAATATAGGAAGAGACATTACTACTGGTACCACAAAAGTACAAGGGATTACAAAAGAATACTGTGAAGAACTATGTGTCCAAAAATTGACTAACTTAGAGAAAACAGATAAATTTAGAGACTCATGTAACATACTAAGACTGAATCATAATTAAATAAAAAATCTGAGCAGATAATACTGAGTAAGGAGATCAAATTAAAAATAAAGTCTCCCATCAAATATACTCTGGTCCTTGTAAAGCCAAGACCAGATGGTTTCAGAGTTGAATTTTCCAAACATTTAAAAAGCTAACATCAATCCTTTTCAAACTCTTCCAAAAAATTGAAGAAAAGGGATTATTACTTCCAAACTCATTTTATGAAGCCAGCATTATCCTGATGCTGAAGCCAAACAAAGGCACTACAAGAAATAAAAATTACAACCATATCCTTGATGAACATATTTGCAAAAATCTTTAATAAAATACTACCAATGCATATTTAACAGTAAAGTAAGAGGGTCATTCACTATAATCAAGTGGGATTTATTCCTGGGATAAAGGTATGTTTCAATATATGCAAATCAATAAATATAATTCACCATATTAACAGAATAAAGGCCAAAAGACATATAATCATCTTAATACGTACATAAAAAGCTTTTGACAAAATGTATCCTCCTTTTACAATAAAAACACTCAACAAATTAAGTATTGATAAACTGTTTCTCAACAAAATAAAGACATATATGGCAAGCCTCCAGCTAACATCATACTCAAAAGTGTAAGTTGAAGCCTGTTCATTTTAAGATTAGGAGAAAGACAAGAATGCACACTCTCAGCAGTTCAATTCAATGTAGTCCTGGAAGTCTTAGCCTGAGTAATTAGGTAAGAAAAAAAATAAAAGTTATCAAAATAGACAAAAAAAGATAAACGATTTCTCCTTATTCACAATGTAATCTTAAATGCAAAAAAAAACCCCTAAAGTCTCCACAAAAAAACTATTGGTCTGATTAACACCTTCAGTTATCAAGCTCAGTAAAATTGCAGGATACAAAAATCAACATTAAAAAAATCAGTATTGGCCAGGCACAGTGGCTCATGCCTGTAATCTCAGCACTTTGGGAGGCAAAGGTGAGTGGGAGAATCACTTGAGATCAGGAGTTGGAGACCATCCTGGCCAAAATGGTGAAACCCTGTCTCTATAAAAAATACAAAAATTAGCAGGATGTGGTGGTACCTGCCTGTAATCCCAGCTACTTCGGAGGCTGAGACAGGAGAACCTCTTGAATGTGGGAGGCAGAGGCTGCAGAGGCTGAGATCATGCCACTGCACTCCAGCCTGGGTGACAGAGCAAGACTCTTTCTCAAAACAAACAAACAAACAAACAAAAACAAAAAACAAACAAACAAAAAAACCCAGCATTATATCTAAGAGTAAAGTATTTGAAAAAGAAATTAAGAAAGTAATCACATTTACAGTCATGTCAAAAAATAAAATATCTAGGAGTAATTTAATCAAAGAAATGAAAGACCTGTACACCAAAAACTATTATAAAACACTGATGAAATAAATTTTAGATGACACAAATACAGAGAAAGATTTCTTATATTAGTGGAGTGGAAGAATTAATGTTTAAATGTCCTTAGTTATCAAAGTGATCTACAGATTTAGTGTAATTTCTATCAAAATTCCAATGTCATTTATTAGAGAAAGAGGAAACTTAAACTATTCTGAAATCAAGATGGAATAGCCACGGCAATCTTAAATAAAAAGAACAAAACTGAAGGCACCATACTACCTAATTTCAAAATATAATGCAAACCTGCAATAATTAAAACAACATGACACTGGCATAACAATAGATATGTCAACCAATAAAATGGGATACAGAGCCCAGAAACACATCCATGAATTTACATTAAGTTGATTTTTTACAAAGGTACCAAGAACACACAATAGGAAAAACAAAGTCTCTTCAATAAGTGCTGCTTGCAAAACTGGATATTCCCCTGCAAAAATATGAGGTTGAACCCTTACCTTTTGCCTTACACACACACAAAAAAACTCAAAATATATTAAAGATGTAAGTGTAAGACCTGACAATGTAAAACCACTAGAAGAAAACATGAGAGTAAATTTCACACCACCAGTAATGGCAATACTTTCTTGGATATTACTCTAAAAGCACCAGCAAGAAAAGAAAGCATAGGCAAATGTAATGAAATCAAACTTAAAATCTCCTGTTGCCACAAAGAAAAAATTAATAGAGTGAAGAGAGAACCTAGAGATTGGTAGAAAATATTTATAAATCATATATCTGCTAAGAGGATAATAGCCAATATATATAAGAAACTCAAAACTACTGAATAACAAGAAAACAACCATACTAAAAATGAGCAAAGGACGTGAATAGATATTTCTCAGAAAAAAACTACATACAAATGTCCAACAGGTACATGAAAAAGTACTCAACATTGCTCATCATCGGAGAAATGCAAATAAAATTCACAATAAGATATCATATCTGCTAATATGGCTATTATTAAAAAGACAAAGACAACAAGTATTAGTCAGGACATGGAGAAAAGGAAATTCTTATACTCTCTTTGTGGGAATGTAAATTAATGCAGCCATTGTGGAAAGCAATATGGGGATTTCTCAAAAAGTTAAAAATAGAACTACCGTATGATCCAGTAATCCCACTGCTATGTATACATTCAAATAAAACAAAACATGAAAGGGATGTCTGCACTCACATGTTTATTGCAGAATTACTCACAATAGCCATGATAAAAAATTTACTTATATATTCAACAATCAGTAGTGAATGGACAAGGAAAATCTGGTATATTTGTACAATGGAATACCAGTCTTTAAAAATAAAAGAAAATCCTGTCATTGGTGATAACATGAATGATGCTGAATGACATTATGTTAAGTGACATAAGCCAGATACAAAAAGAAAAAAATACTTCCTGGTATCACTTTTATGTGGAATCTAAAAAAGACAAACTTAAAGAAGCAGAGTGCAGAATAGTAGTTACCAGGAGCTGAGGGGTTGTAGTGTCAGGAAGAAGTTCGTATAAGGGTACAAACTTTCAGTTAGAAATAAGTTTATGAGATCTATTGTATAATGTGATGACTATGGTTAATAAGAAGATATTCTATACTTACAAGTTTCTGACAGTAGATTTTTAGTGTTTATCTACCAAAACTATGTAAGATAATCCATATGTTAATTAGCTTGACTTAGTCCTTCCATAACGTATAAATATGTCATGTTATACACCATAAATATATCTAACTTTTACTTTTCAATTTAAAAAATACAATGAAAGTGATTTTTAAAAGCCTAGATATAAGAGGAAGTATATCACATTAGTGGATTACAAGACTCATTATCATTGAAAGAGCTACTTTTGATATTGTTTAATATTATTCACAGATTCAATACACTTTGTGGATGGGGAAAGGGGTGATATTAACAAAATGGTACATTTGAATTAGACAAAAGGAAGAAGTTCTAACGACAGATTGTGTAGCATGATGACTAAAAGTGTAGATTTAAATGTTCTCACCACAAAGAAATGAAAAGTATCAGAGGCAATGGTATGTTAGCCTGATTCAAGCATTCCAAAATTTATTCATGTATCATAACATCAAATTGTACATATATATATAATTATTATGTGTCAATTAAAAAGATAATTTTTTAAAATAAATATTTATGCTAATGTTGCCAGTAATGCGGGTAACTTATTTGAAATATATGGTTGAACATACCAGCTTTTTTATTGTAGAGGATGAAAATAAGTTAGAACATACGTTGTAAATGTAAATTACCTGCAACCTGCTGGAGTTCTTTGAAAATATAATTTCTTTAATAGAATTGATTCAAAATGAAGAAAGACTGGTGGATCTAATCTTGCCAGAAGCTGTATTTCAAATTCCTTAATAGCCTAAAGTTTGTCTCAGACTAGAAGTCTCAAAGAAGGAGGAGACTGTTAGGAAATATTATTTTTGTTTCTGTTGTTTCATGATTCCTCAAGTTATTTTTAATAAACATTTATTGAGAACTCACTATTTGCCAGTTACTCTGTTAGGTAGGTTGCAGGGAATATCTCAATTAATATTCTATATATTCACTATATCCTTATGAGGTAGGTATATCCTCATTTGTTATATCTATTTTATAAATTAGAAAAATGAGGCTCAGAAACAGAAAGGCCAAGGAGACTCAAATTAATTACTTGCCTATAGCTTATAAGGCTTAAGTCAGGATTCAAATCAGGTTTCTTTGTGACCCTGAGTCCTATTTTCTTAACTACCCTAAAATTTAGCACAGGTCATGATATTTTATAAAAATAATGAAGATATCTCAGACTCTTTATTTTTTTTTCTTTTTTTATTTCTTTTTTTTTTATTATACTTTATGTTCTAGGGTACATGTGCATAATGTGCAGGTTTGTTACATATGTATACTTGTGCCATGTTGGTGTGCTGCACCCATCAACTCGTCAGCACTCATCAACTCGTCATTTACATCAGGTATAACTCCCAATGCAATCCCTCCCCCCTGCCCCCTCCCCGTGATAGGCCCTGGTGTGTGATGTTCTCCTTTCCGAGTCCAAGTGATCTCACTGTTCAGTTCCCACCTATGAGTGAGAACATGCGGTGTTTGGTTTTCTGTTCTTGCGATAGTTTGCTGAGAATGATGGTTTCCAGCTGCATTCATATCCCTACAAAGGCCACAAACTCATCCTTTTTTATGGCTGCATAGTATTCCATGGTGTATATGTGCCGCATTTTCTTAATCCAGTCTGTCACTGATGGACATTTGGGTTGATTCCAGGTCTTCGCTATTGTGAATAGTGCCGCAATAAACATACGTGTGCATGTGTCTTTATAGCAGCATGATTTATAATCCTCAGACTCTTTATTAATTCCAAGATCAAACTGATTTTCAAGATAATTACTCAACTCCTTAGAGCTTTTATCTATTATAGATATGGTCAGTTAATTTTTTCTGTTCATTTCACAATAAGTATAGGCAAATGATTCTGTTTGCTGCTGAGAAACTACTATGAAATTTTCCAGAGAAATCTTTCTAGATTTTGTAGGGAACATGGAAGTGTTATTTTTTGGTATATTATATGTATTTATGTATTTATTTATTTATTTAAATTTAAGATTAATTTTTAATTGCCAAGAAAAATTATATACATTCATCGTGTACCACATGGTGTTTTAATATATATACACATTGTGGAATAACAAAATCAAGCTATTTAACATGTACATTACACCTTGTTTTTTTTTGTGTGTTGAGAAGACTTAAAATATCTCTTAACAATTTTCAGTTATGCAATATGTTATTATTAACAGTACTCATTGCCCATGCTACTGCTGTGTTGTTTTTAAGTATAAATCAGCGAGTTCATGGCAAAAATGCCATCACAGACTAAAGAGAACATCTATTGGAATAGTCCTGCTCCAGATACCTAAAACCAGCCTGTTACCTTCTGCTCTGTAATTAAACCTAAGCCTATATTTTTGCCTAATGTTTGTTCCTTCCTTGGAATCAGACATTTTTGCCAGATACTTTGATACTGCTATCTTTTTAAGGAGGTTTTGGGATTAAAAAGACCATCACATTTCCTAACCACACATATGGTACCGTAAGGTGAGTAAATATTTGAATGAAGAAGCTTTATGCATTTAGATACATTTTTATTGCATTAAAGGGTTGATTAGAAGGGCAAGATATTTACATAAATTAAAGAAAACACTATAATAAGCGCCAATGTGACACATCCTCCAATTCTGTAAAGTTTTCTTTCGTCAAGAACATTTTAATTCTGAAAATAAGAACTCTGAATACTTCATACTTTAGCATCAACTAAAGTATGTTCACTGTGAATATTTTTTAATGATTGTCATACAAAACATTGCCTTAAAATTTTTTTAGGTATTGAGAAAGGAAAAATGAAATAGTTAAAATATATCAAGAATAATTTTATGTCATTCAGATCTCCTCATTTTGTGAAACTTGTATTTTAGACAACTTTCATTTACTCAAAGAAATGTGATCTACAAAGTCATCTCGTTTGAACTGGCATGCTTACAATGTTGATCTACCAAATATGCTAAGATTACCTCCTTGAAAGGAGAACTTGGTCATTACTGTGAGAATATTGTCGTCTCTGGAGTAAAGTAAGGAAGAAACTTTTCCATATAGATCAATATCTAGTTTATTTGGATATTAGGCAATACTCTGGTTTAACTTATTTTATCTGAAAAATGTGAGAGGAATAGTTATATACCATTTCCTAAGAAAAATATATTCAATCATTTAACCTTTTAGTTTTTCAAAGTGTAGGTATAAAAAATAACTGGGAAACTACATGGAAAGCATGTCTCAGTTGCTTATTTCAATAATTGATTTTCAGTTTATAGTAATGCTAATAATTATTTTCTGTTAGTTACCATTAAACGGATTTACCATTAATTATATTAAATATATATGAATATTTAAATGTCATTCATTATATTTTAATAATACCTCCCTTTTCTAAAAATACATTTATTTCTTAGAGCAGGTTTAGGTTCACAGAAAAGTTGAGTGGAAGAAACAGAGCTCCATTTACCCCTTTCCATACACATGCATATCGACATGCCCACCTGTCAACATGCCTCATGAGAGTGGTACATTAGTTAGAATCCATGATCATACATTGACACATCAATATCACCTAAAGTCTTTAAGTCCCCTCTTTTTACGTTAGGATTCATTCTTGGTGTTGTTCATTCCTTGGGTCAGGTCAAATGTATACCGACATGTATCCACTATTATAGTTTACAGAACAGTTTCACTGCCCTAAAAATTCTCTCTTCTCTGCCTATTTACGCCTCTTTCACCTTAACTTTTGGTAAGTACTGATCTTTCTCCTCTCTCCATGGTGTTGCCTTTTCCAGAAAGTCATATAAGGAATCATACAGTGTTCACCTTTTCAGATTAGTTCCTTTCACTTAATAATATGCATTTCAGTTTTCTTTGTGTCTTTTCATGACTTGAAAGCTCATTTCTTTAGAGTGTTGAATAATATTTCATGCAATTGATGTAACAATTTATTTATCAGCTCACATCTTGGTTGTGGTTATTTATCAAGTACATCTTGGTTATGGTTACTCCCAATTTTGGCAATGTTGACTTTTTTTGTTTGTTTGTTTGTTTTTCTTTTTCAGACAGAGTCTGGCTCTGTCTCCCAGGCTAGAATGAAGTGGCGAAATCTCAGCTCACTGCAACCTCTGCCTCCAAAGTTTAAGTGATTCTCTGGCTTCAGCCTCCTGAGTAGCTGAGACAACAGGTGTGTGCCACCACACCTGGCTAATTTTTGTATTTTTAGTAAAGACAAGGTTTCACCATATTGGCCAGGCTGGCCTTGAACTCCTGACCTCAAGTTATCCACCCACCTTGGCCTCCCAAAATGTTGGGATTACAGGTGTGAGCCTCCACACCTGACCAAGTTTTGGTAATTATCAATAAAGTTATTACAAACATCTATGTGCCGGTTTTTATGTGGACATAACTTTTCAGCTGATTTGTGTAAATACCAGGAGAAAAACTGCTGGGTGATATGATAAAATGCTCTTTAGCTTAGTAAGTAACTGCCAAAATATCTTCCAAAATTATTTTATATTCGCAACAGCAGTGAATGAGAGTTCATGTTGCTCCACATCCTTGCCAGCTTTGGGTATTATTCGGGATTTTCCTCAAATAGGTGTGTAGGAGTATTCGATTCTAAAAGGTATGCAATGGTATCTATTTCTAACAGATGTGTGGTGATAACAAATCCTCTTCTTAATACTAAAAAATGCATAATAGATGTACATATTTTGGGAGTATATGTGATAATTTAATACATTCATATAATTTATAAATAATCAGTAAAATTCATATATCCATCACCTTAAATATTTATCTTATTTTCTTTCTTTCTTTTTTCTTTTGAGACGAACTCTCACTCTGTCACTCAGGCTGGAATGCAATGGCACGATCTTGACTCACTGCAACCTCTGCCTTCAGTGTGTAAGTGATCTCATGCATCAACCTCCCAGCTGGGATTACGGATGTCTGCCACCACACCCAGCTAATTTTTGTATTTTTAATAGAGACGGGGTTTTACCAGGTTGGTCAGGCTGGTCTCAGACTCCTGACCTCAGATAATCTGCCTGCTTTGGCCTCCCAAAGTGCTGGGATTACAGGCATGAGCCAACATGCCCGGCCTTCTTCTGTCTGGAAATATACAATAGATAATTATAAATTATAGTTACCCTACTGATCTAACACTAGGTCAGATTGTTGTCTTAATTTGATATTCCCTAATGTCATATGATGTAATTACCTCTTCATATGCATATTGGCCAGGCATATGTCTTCTCTGAGATATCTATATAGATTTTTTGCCTACTTTTTAAATTGGGTTGGTTATTTCCTTATTGTTGAGCTTGAAAAATTATTTGTATATTTTGGATGAAAGTCTTTTATCACATGTATCTTTTGCAAATATTTTCTTCCATTCTGTGGCCAGTGTATCAACCCTCTTGACATTTGCTTTTGCAGAGTAGAAGTTCTTAATTTCAATGAAGTACAGCCTATCAATTATTACCATTGCAGATTGTAACTTTGGTGTTGTACCTAAACAGCCATCATCAAACTCAAGGTCATCTAGAGGGTCTCTTATGTTAGCTTATTGGAGTTTATAGTTTCACATCTTACATTTAGGATTATGACACATTTTGAGTTTTTGTGTTTTTTGGTTTTTGATGAAAGGCCTATATCCCGATTTTTTTTTTTTTTTGTATGTGGTTATCCAATTATTACAGAATCATTTATTAAAAAGAGTAACCATTTTTTCATATTAATGCCTATGATCTTTTTAAAATTAACTAATTTTTATTGACAAAATATTGTGCATATTTGTCCAGTACAATATTATATTTTGATCTATATATACAATGTAGAAACATTCAATAAAACTATTTCATATATTCTTCACCTTATCTACTTATTTTTGTGGGTGTTGTGATTGGCCTTTGCTAAAAAATCAATTGAGAGGAGGGAGCCAAGATGGTCAACTAGACATAGCCAGGAAGAGCTTCTCCCTCCAAGACAGGTCAGACCATTAAACAGACAAGCACACTCTGAAGAGATGTTCAGAAAGAGGCATTTAGAGTGGAAGGAGGAAGGATATAGACCCCAGGCAGAAAGGCAAGGAAGCTGGGAATACTGCATGGGGGTTTTCAAGCACCAGGACTCATTTCTGGCCCCAAGTAGCTTCTGGGGAAAAAGTGAGTGAAATAGGTGTAAAGTGGCCCACACTCACCACAGAATTCCACAATCCTAACTGTAGGAGACCCCATGGGCCCCATGGACATTAGAACTTTGGAGAGCGATCTGCCTAGAGAGTTGACAGATACAGAATTCCAGTCTGTATGGAGCCCAGAAGGTTTGGCACAGGAATGGCTGCAGTAGAACATGACCATGGGAGCCCATCCTTCAAGACTTGCCATGATTCTCTAGGTAGCTTTAGCCTTTGTTAGCTGCTAGACTTGAACACAGCTAGACTATTTTGCCTGTGAAATGGGCCTAGACTGATATGAGCACCCCCTGGTCTTCCAGCCTATCCCAGGGTCCCTGCTTTGCTGTACCCACTTGCAGTGGAGCCTCAGGTGACAAGCCAAGGTACATGCCATTGTCCAGTGCCATAGCTCTTTCACCAGGAGACCCCACATAACAGTTAAACAGCTTCTACAGGTAGGTGCCTACTGACAAGAACCACTTGCAACCCTCCCCCGCTGCCATTCACTCATTCACAGCGTCCATACTCTGCTTTGCTGGCCTGCACAGGATCCACTGCCAACTTGCACTACTGGCACATGGGCACACGCAGGAACCAATGCCACCTACTTCCTTCCTGAAGTGATTTTGCTGTCACCTTTCATTAGAGTGTTGTTGCCAATGGACTGGGAACACCTCTGACCCTTTAGCACAGTAGATGCTTAACCTTGAGGGGCCAGAGAAAAATGCTGTGGGCCTGGTTCTAGCCTCTCAGGGTTAGAACATGAAGCTCAGGAGTGCTGAGCTCAGTTTTGGCCCATTAAAATCATCCAGAAACAAAGCCATTTGACTAAACTTGACTTATGCCACAGACAAACCCAGAAAAGCATGAATTAATATAAAATCAAAAAGCCCCATCCAAAGAATAGTAACTTCAAAGATTAAAGTAACATCAGCTCACACAGAGAGAAAGTAGCAGAGCAACTGAGAATTGACTCCTTTATGTAATGCCTTTTCATCTCTGATAATTTTTTTTCCTCTAAAGTCAGCTATGTCTGAAATTAATACACTTATTTCAGTTTTCATTTTCATTGTATTAGCATGGTATACCTTTCTTCATATACTTACCTTTTAGGTATATGTGTCTTTATATAAAAAGCAGATTTTTTTACACACAACATAGAGTTGAATCATGTTTTTTGATCAGATAATTTGTATTTTTTAATTGGTGTATCTAGGCTACTTATATTTAGAATGATCATTGATAATATTTGCTTTTAAAAACCAAATATAAATGAACTTACCAACGGCTATTATCAAGATCCCCAAGTTGTGTGCTTGGCTATGAAAATTCAAGACAATCAACTAATTTGTAATAAAAATCAAGTCTAACAAATAGCAGATTGAACAGTTATTGAGGAAGCTTGATGACTGTGGCTAAGCAACACTATGCTCAGGTCCAGAAGAAACAGGGCCTCATCCATCATCCAATTGATCTATGACCCTGAGACTAGGTACATCCCACAGCACAACCAAAGCAAACAAATGACAATGCAAAATCTAACTTCCTATATATCTGGTGGTGGTCTTCTTAAAATTCTGGATTCATTTCAAAAAGAGAAGTTAAATTTTTTTAATGACATAAGAGAAACATCACACTAACATTAATTTCTTTCTATAGAGGTATATGTAAATTTACAGAAATAATATGTTGATAGACACATGATATTAATTTGTATAAAAGATTGTGTTATAAGTGGCTCTGGTGTTTGCTCGTAACTCGTTTTATGACTGTCATTTCAATTTCTGAAATTCTAAATAAGGGGTTCTAGATGTGTTTAAATTTTTCTGCAGACACAAAAATGTCATTAAGTTTTACTTAAAGAAGTATCCTACTTTTGTTTTCATTGCTTTTGTTTTGTGAATATTGTTACAAGATAATTTAAATGTGTAAGTTTGATTATATAAAAATATATATAATAATGACCAAACCACAAAGCTAAAAGTTAAAGAAAGTATATTTTGTCTTATCCATCAATATTATATTTTGTTACATAAATATTGATTGCTATCTATTTACACACATCAAAAGTAAAAATTACGACACATTACTGGAATATAATTAAGTAGCATATTGAAAGAATAATATATTGCCACCAAATGTAGTTTATGCAAATAATTTGAAGATCAATATAGTCTATTAATATTATTTGCTAGATACATTTATATTACTAGAAAATAGGCAATGAGCTTCATTACTCAACTATTTCTCATCAAACATTCTACATACATGGTTTCTGAAATTCCATTTTCTTTTGGTTTACTTTGCACATTAAGCAATTCTTTATTAGTCTGATTAATCTTCCCCCATTTGGACTTCAAAAGCTAGAATTCCTCAATGTTGCATCCTAGTCTTTATTTTCTATTCATTCTATACTGTATTCTACATTTAGGGTATCATATTTATACCATTTTGTTTCTTATGATAAAATCAAAATTAATCAACTGCTAGCCTTCTCCCTAAAACTCCTGAATGGTTTCCATAATTATTTCACAAATCAATATTGATTTATTAAAAAAAATTTCAATCTCACAAAGATTAACATTTAAATCACAATTTTCCCTCCATGTTCTTTGTCAAGTGTTTGTTTACTTAGGGAATGACATCATCAACGTTCTCATTCACCAGTGCTCAAATTTAGAAATGATCCTTTTCTTTTTCTTCTCCTGTAAGTCCTTCACTGAGTTGAATTTATTTTATTTCTTGAATTCGTTCAGGTTTGTATCTCCACTAGCCTCCATTCAATTCACACAACCTTTATATTTTTACATTCAATATAACACAAGTTGATCCAGTAGACAACTTCCCCACTTGCCCTCAGTTCCACATAACTCCTCTGACATTTGTCTTTATGATCTTATCCTAATGACCTCTCTCAGCCTCATCTTGCATCTTGCTTCTTGTGGCTTTCAGTCTTCTAGACATACAGGCTTTCTTTTCATTCCACACGTTTCATGCTTTCTCTGGTCAGGAAACTATGTACCTGTTGGGTTGTCTACCTGAACTGTTGTGATTCATTCTCTATATTAAGTAATAAATTTACAGAAATTCTATAGTCAGAGAACAACGGTCACATTTCTTTTCTTAGGATAACTTTACTGAATAGCCATCTCCATTTCTAACTCCAACCATAATGTCAGGTTCTCCTACATATTCATAAAAATATCTTTATATTCAGGGACACTTATCAAAGTTTTAATTTTATATTTGTTTCTGAGCCTATCTGTTAAATATTTTCTCCAATTCAAATTTAATCTCCATAGGGTTTCCGGAAGCTTCATTTGTTTTAACTCATAGTTGTAGTCTTACTGATAGCACACTGTCTTGCATACACCAAAAATATTTGATGAATGCATACATGTTGAAAAAGCATCTCATCTTCAACATATATTACTCATTTAAAAATGTATTAAAATATAGAAATAGAAAAATATTCTTAACATGTTTCATATATATTGTATCTATAAGTGTTATGTTATTAAAGAGTTGATATTAAGATGATTTACATGAAAATCAGGAACATAAGAAGGTCCAGATCATCATTATTATTTAGCACTGTTTCACTAGTGCTAGACTATATTTAGAAAAAAAAATTATATTTATAAAAAATAAAAGTAATGAATAAACCATAACCTTAAAAAGTACTATTACACTAGTGCCAGACTCTGCATTTCCAAAAGAAAATAAAATGATATACGCAATTATTAAGCGTATGAAAAATATATTAATATTACTTGCAAATCACATGATTTGAGGTCTCAAATATCTAACAGAATAAAGTAAAAATCATTTGACATCAAAATATTCCCTATGTTTTATGAAAAATATTAATTTGTGAAGAAGGATCAATAGTTCTATTCCACAATAGCTGTAAATGCAACTGGAACAATTTATCACATCAGAAATATAAATATATAAAAAGATTAAGAAACAGCTTAAAAAAAGGCAGAAACTGTAAGAGACCTCTAAAAGTCTATTAAATGACAGAATGAAAGTTTTAAATTAATAAAAAATAATTTGTTCTTAGAACATTTTCTTTTGAAACACTATTTTTTGAAAAATAAATGAATTGAAGGTATTTAAATTGAGCAATAGGAAAACAGCTCAGTAAGATCTAAAAATATATTGTAATATTATTAACTAAAAAGTATGATATTGGTTTAGAAATTGACTGATAAAACAATGCATATAATGAAAAGTCCCACAATGACCTGGAATTAGTAAGCACACTATATTTAGAATATTTAATTCTGCATAAAAGAAAAATATCGGCCGGGCGCGGTGGCTCAAGCCTGTAATCCCAGCACTTTGGGAGGCCGAGACGGGCGGATCACGAGGTCAGGAGTTCGAGACCATCCTGGCTAACACGGTGAAACCCCCGTCTCTACTAAAAAATACGAAAAACTAGCCGGGCGAGGTGGCAGGCGCCTGTAGTCCCGGCTACTCGGGAGGCTGAGGCAGGAGAATGGCGTAAAAACCCGGGAGGCGGAGCTTGCAGTGAGCTGAGATCCGGCCACTGCACTCCAGCCTGGGCGACACAGCGAGACTCCGTCTCAAAAAAAAAAAAAAAAAAAAAAAAAGAAAAATATCTAATATACAAATAAATTAGATAAAATATAAATAGTTCACAAGGGAAAAGAAAAATATTAATTAGCACAGATTCAAGAGAAAAATGAAACAATATGAGAAGTGACAAACCTACAAAGGATATTCAGCCTTAATAGGAATTGTTCAAGTGCAAATAAAACTAATTGGATACAGTTTTTATTAACATATCATACTTGAAAAATTAAAACAAAATTAATAATATTTGTGTGGACTGAAATGTGGGAAAAGAGCAGTCTCCTGGTAGTGTGAATGGAAACTCCCCTTTGGGCATGCAGCTTCAAAAATGTGTATAAAATTTAAAATATGTATATTCCTAAACAGATATTTTATTTCTAGAAATTCATTTGAGAAGATAATTGGACAAGAGCATGAAAATGCATTTGCAAAAACAGATTGTCATAGGATTATTTAAGAGAGTAAAAATAAAATGAAAGAAATAGGGACTAATAAAATATAGTATTAAGCTATATAATAGATTGAATTATATAATGGATTGGCATTAAGGCATACAATGAATTAGATTATATAATGGATTGACAATAGCATATATTACATTGCTATGCGTTTCTTAAAGATGATGAAATCTAGTAGGACATATTAATTAGCACATGGTAATGTGCTTTTTTAAGAAAAAAGGCAGGTTACATATAGATCATTATTAGCATGTGTAATTAATATATGTAATTGATACAAATAAAACACTGTCAAAATTTTATTTGTTTTAGTGAATTATGTGATGTTCTGCTAAATTTAAAATTCGTGAATTCATGGTTTTGGTAATTCAAGTTTCGTAAGCCATGCTGCCTGTGAATGAAGTTCTCATTCAGGGATCTTGATCTATGTTGGGAGGGTGTCTTGGTGAATTAGGCATTCATTCTCCAAGCATATTAAAGCAAGCACAAGACTATATGGCTGCTCATTTAGAAAGGAATGTCATATAAATTAAGATCACAAATATTGAAAACTAAGGCTGCACTTCCAAATCTGAGTCCTAGAGCCACTAGGGTAGGTAAATTCAATTTGATGTACAAGGCAGCCACTTTGCACATGGCCACTTGTGGGAAGTGCTCTACCACAAGTAGCAGCAGGTTTACCTATTTAACAATGGTAACTGTGCCTCAAAAGCAAATACTGATAGGCTAGAGAATTTGTTCATAGTGTTATGTCTGGATGGTATTATTTTGTATATTTTAAATTATTCTTTATATTATAGTTTGCATTTTTGAATTTTGTAAAAAATATTTCTGTGTTAGCACATTAAAAGTATTTTCATGGTAATATATCTTTTAATGAGGTGGAAATTCAACATAACTGCTGAAAATGGAGAAATACAGCCACTTTTAGTGGGGTTCAGAAGCCTGAATATCATTGGGTTTGATACATTTCCGTATATGAAGATGTGCGTAAGATATGACAAAACTTCTTGACTGATAAAAGAAATTATTCACTGTCTTAAAATAACCTGTGAGACAGTCTAAAGAAAAATTTGCAGTAAGGCATATTAACTTTAGAGCATGTTCCACAGGGAGATCAAATAACTGTGAAAGCGTAATGACAGATACAGTCCTTTTATCTCAAAATGTGTGTTTAACTGGGGTGCTAACAAAACCCGTATTCCTGGTATAAGAATTCCTCTTTGGAATTATTCCAGTTTTAAATAAACATTCATTAACAAATTTAGTTAGTATAGATTTGTTTAGTATAGATTTGATGAAATAAGTTAACAACTAATTTGTTTCTGTTAATGTTTATAAACACTTGTGATAGCCAATGTTAATTTAAGATATTGTTGTGTATACTCTTCCCAGGAACTTTATTGCCCTTGTTTATAATCAAAAATAAAAAAAAATTATGAATATGACCACTGAATATAGGTATTTAGAATAGAACTGTTATCTCCCCAAATTATCATTTCAACATGTGTTCTTTGCAAAATTGCATGTATTTTATCTTTTATCCTGTCTCAAAAAATGATGTTCCCTAGACTTAAATTTCATACTTCTTCGTATGAGAACTTGATATTATATTTATTAATACTTTAATTTCTACTTCTATTAACATATTTTACATTTTAAACAATTATAAACAAGAAATGAAAAAAAACAAAAGCCCTCTATTGTTGACAACCATGATTTCCTAACGAAGACTTCACTGGAAGGTCTTTATTGTGAAGCCGCCTTTCCCCATCATTAGCTGTTACACTTCATCCCAGTAATTAAAATGTTCCTTTGCCTAACAGTCTAAACAAACAACTTCCTCTCATTACTTTTTTCTTGATAATTCTACATTATGTGATATGCTTTGTTTCTTCTCTTAAAATTTCCTGCATTGTTTCTGGTAGTACTATCAAAGAAGTGTCATGGAGTGGGTGAGATTGCAGTTTCTGAAGTCTGCTCCCAGCTAAAACTTGTTCAAATTATATAAGTTTAAATGCATTAATTAAATTTACATATTTTTAAAAATATCTATAAAATGGAGGTAATATTTCTCATATAGGTTTCTGTTATGATTAAATAATAAAATTGTCATTAAAACGAAGAAAACTGCGACCATGGTAAAATTATCAGAGTTGGTGGAGAAGATAGTGATACTGAAAATAGCCTGAAACTCTTTGTCAGATGGCTTGCATTTTTGGTCACAGGAGAACATTTTCTATGTGACATGTGTAAGTGACCTACGCGACCTTGTCATCAGTGAGGTCAGAGCGCTCACTGATGCTGAAATTTGGGGGGCTCCCCAGGCTGCCCTCGTCATCCTTGCAACATGGCTGCCAGGGTAGCTGGTGTGAAGTCATGGGAGGCTTACCCTGGGTGTGAAGGCATGGGGTAGGCTCACCCTGGGTGTTTACACCCATGTGCCTGCTGCTTCAGGGTCCCTGAGACACTGCCTGTGGTCTGAACCGCTTGGGTGGTCCATGGAACGTTTAGCTCACAGTGTTTATAAGAAGTAATACAAAATAGGATCCTTCTCTCACAAGGGGAGGGCAGGGAGAACTGGGAGAACAAGAGGCCACTGGCATCTTCCAGGTGGAAAGCAGGTGGTCTACTCCACAGAGGGTCTGTCTGTTGGAACCCAGTGGTGGCGGACTGGTTATGTTAAAGAGAAACAAAAAGGATACTCCGTCTCTTGAACGAAACTGGGACAGATCACATGACTGTCTCGTAAGCTCCGCACAGCACACCAGGGCCTCTCTTGACCAGACGCTTCCGTAGAATCCGTCAGAATGGAGGCTCGCACCTGCCAGTTGGCTCTATCGCTAAAGGTCATGATAGTGGAACTTCTCTTATACCTAATCCTTTTTAGGTCTTCTGAATCACATTTTACAAAAACAACATGGCAATTTTGATTCAAAATTCAGATGCTTTATTTTTCCCTGTAATTTTCCTGCACGCGTGCACGCACGCCCACACACCCACCCACCCACACACACACACACACACACACACACACACTGCCATCAAGCTAATACTTCATATCCACTGTAAGCTTATCTTTAATTTTGGGGCTGGAAGTACTAATGAGGAAGCGACTGTTCCCACCCTCTGGTGAGGCCACCATTCTGGAACCTGATGACAAATGCATGACAGATGCTGAATACCCTCCTGTCTTGATTGCTGGAAAAATTGCTTTTCACTATCAGCATATTTTCATATCTGGTTTTCAGAATATGACTGTATTCACAATTCAACATTTTAGCTTATTCATTTAAAGCATTAAAAATGTTTCTCAGAATATGCACGGTCGAGAAGGGCATATAATTAAAGCAAAAATCATCCACTCCCTTCCCTTGTCCTACCCATAGTCCCAGGGGCTACCACCTTTCAGCATTTCTGCATTTTGTTCTCCTGGTGGCTAGCATCCTCATTCTACATGGCATCCTTACATCTCTATGTTGATATTCAACTCAGGCTCTGTCTATTGACTCCTCGCCATGAAACACCAGGCTTTAGCTGACTGACACTGTACCATCGGCTAAATTTTCATAGTTATGTTGTTATTTTTAGTTTTCTGTTGTTTGCCTTTCTAACTTACAATCTCTTATCTAACTATCATTTCTTGGTATATTGTTTTCAGATAATAGATCAGTTTCTCTCAGCCATACCTTAACTTTTATATTGTTAGAGTTGAACATTTTATATACGGTCTTATAAACATAAGGCTTTCATGCTTTGTCCACCGGTTGATTCTAAAACTCTAAAAAGCCAATAAACACTGTGTACATTGAAAAAATTAAGTAAATAAAAAAATAAAATAAAATGTACTAAAATCCTTGGGCAGAGATCAAAACTGAATAAATGTTTTCTATATTTTTATTTATGCTGGTATTTCTCATAGTACTCTATAACCCTTTCTTTGTCTCCCTGGATTACTTGTCTCCTTCCTGCTGTCCCTGCTTTAAATAAATCTTACTAGGTATGTTTCCTTACTTATTTTATTTTTTCAATGTACCTTTTTATTCTACAAGCTTAAACATTAACCAGTGTATTATATCTGTATTTCATCTTTGGTATGCCAGCAACAATCCAGACCTAAACTTTTATTGTCTTCAAAACAATTCCACTTTTGAAGGACTATATTTTTTCAAAGAGATTCTCTGGCGATATGTACATACATGTCCTTTGTCATTTGGAAATGCCGGCACAATGCAATTAAATTTGGCCACCACTTGCCTGAACTTGAAGTCACCTATTCCAATATATAAGAAAGCAGTGCTCAAATTTAATTACATGTACAATTGAAATATAGTTACTTTTAATGTATATTTACATATAATGTATATTATTGCCCATTACATTGGTAGGAAAGTAGAAATAACTGGATAAGGAGAAATAATCTGGTGCTGTGATCATCAGCTAAGGTGTGCAAAGCAGTTTTGGCTAATTTTCATCATCTAATGAGAGCTAATACTTGACTCATAATTATATAATTAAAAGTGGTTTTATATTTTAGATTTAGGTTTGATTAAGCTAAACCTACTTTAAAAGATTAGAGCACATCTAATCTTTGATTATGTTTTATGACCATGTTTCATTGAGTACAAGATCTTTATACTGTTTAAGTAAAAATAAGTTGTGAAGATTGAAAATGTTGGCTATTAATAAAAGTAATAAATTTATTTAATTAGTTATTATTAATTTTAATGGGCTTGTGACACTGACAAGATACAGCTCAAGGAGTTAACACTATAAATAGTGTGGTTCTCATTCAGTGAAATTTTCTTTAGGCAAACCTGTACTTGAGCTAGCCAATGTAGAAAGGACATGTATCTTGAAAAAATAGGAGGAAAAAAAGTCACATATACTACTTGTATTCCATTTTTAAACTAAGAAAGTAAAATATTTTCGGTAACTATTTTTCTAACTCTTCTCAGTTATAATGTAGAGAACACTGATTCAAATTCATGAATATATCAAATAAAATATTCTTTAAAAATACTTTAAAATTCATAGCACATTTTATAAATGTTTACTAAATTTATGCACATAGCACAGTGTAAACTTTTTTTGACTGCAGTAATGATGCCTTAAGACTACCAATATATGACATACGAAAATTCACTTTATTTCCTACTTTGGCATAATAAACTCTTCATAAATTATATAGAGAGTATTATTCAACATTTAGGAATATGACAACGTATTTTTCCAGAGAATGGAGCACTCTGAGCTTTAGAAATATCATAAGGAAGATGCAGGAATATATGATCACATCAAAATGAATAGAGAGTTATCATAAAGGGTGAGAGAATTGGACATGCTATATAGCCTCTTTCATGTAAGACTGAGCAAGATTTGAGATATTAAAACATCTTTCTCTATGTTATACATATTATATACATATACACACATATAACATATATATGCACACAAACAGCATAGAAAAATACATGTGTACGTATATATATGCAGTTGTATATTATGTTGAGAAAGAGAGAGACAGATAAAAAGGAGAATTAGATTTCTTTTTTTTTTTTTTTTTGAGACAGAGTCTCACAGTGTCGCCCAGGCTGGAGTGCAGTGGTTCAGTCTTGACTCACTGCAAGCTCTCCCTCCCAGGTTCACGCCAGAGAAGAATTAGATTTTCTACAGCTACAATGATGAAAGACTGCTGCAAATAAAATCCCCCAAGTGGGAATACAGTTTATACAGTTTAATTTTTTTCCCTAGAGTACAGGCTGTGGTGGTGCAATACATGGACATCCATAGCCTGGGAGATTGGTACTATCATGTAATTAATCACAGGGAATTTATAAGAAACAAGGTGCTGGGTAGTCGGAGAATAAGGGTACTCTGTCATTTTGTGAGAAAAGAAAATGTCTCTTTTCTAGCATCAAGCTGGCCCTAATGCTGAAGAAAGTACCACTAAACCTTTATGAACTGCATTCTTTCAACTTAATGTAGTGAGATAAGCAGATTTCGTTCACTTTGTAGTTTATTTTATCCATGTTGCCAAAAATCTACATTGGCAAATACATGAACAGTATGGCCTTATTTGAAAATGTCGGACTTAAACTGATGTTTGTAATAATTTTATTTTCATATTTCAGATGGCAAAGCAAGTGTGGTACGTAGTATTAAGAAATCCAAGCATTTATATATAATTCTGGCCCCTGTGTTGTTGTTGTTGTTGTTGTTTTTATTCTTTTTCTTTTCTTTTCTCTTCTTTTGTTTTGCCCGAATCACTGAGAAGGAATCATGGCCCAGATGTCTGAAATAATATACTGTGTCATTCCTATAGGAAGAGCCTTCAGCATGAAGCAATGAAGTCACAAAAAAATATGAAGCATTAATCCAAACTTAAAACATCTTAAGTACCATCAAAAGAACAACAATCATATAATAAAAAGCTAAATATTATCCCAAATAATTGATTTGACACTTTATGACCACTAAGACTGCTAGACCACTCCTTTAGCCTGAAACAGATGAAATGTTAAGAAATATCAAGGTTAACAAACTTCAGCTATGAAACATACTTCTGACACTTGAAAGTGTCTTGTAACCTATCTAAGCTTTTAATGCCGTGTTCAAAAATTGAATACATTAACATAATCCCTAATTGCACTTATTAAAATATAACATACAGACCAAGTGCGATGGTTCATGCCTATAATACCAGGACTTCGGGAGTCCAAGGCGGGCAGATCACGAGATCAGGAGATCGAGACCATGCTGGCTAACATGGTAAAATCCTGTCTCTAATAAAAAATCCAAAAAAAAAAAAAAAAATAGCCAGGCATGGTGCTACACACCTGTAGTCCCAGATATTCAGGAGGCTGAGGCAAGAGACTAGCTTGAACCTGGAGGTGGAGGTTGCAGTGAGCCGAGATCAGGCCACTGCACTCCAGCCTGGGCGACAAAATGAGACTCCGTCTCAATCTCATATGAAAAAGAATATATAAACTAAATATACGGAATCCAAAATGTATGAATACTCATGTTCCCAACAACCATATTGTGTTAGTCCATTTTGCATTGCTATAACCTAATACCTGAGACTGGGTAATTTATGAAGAAAAGAGATTTATCTGATTCATGGTTCTGCAGGCTGTATAAGCATGGCACCAGCATCTGCTCAGCTTCTGGTGAGATCTCAGAGGCTTTTTTTTTTTTTTTTTTTGAGACGGAGTCTCGCTCTGTCGCCCAGGCTGGAGTGCTGTGGCCGGGTCTCAGCTCACTGCAAGCTCCGCCTCCCGGGTTCCCGCCATTCTCCTGCCTCAGCCTCCCGAGTAGCTGGGACTACAGGCGCCCGCTCTCAGAGGCTTTTATTCCTGGCAGAAGGTGACACAAGGGCAGGTGTGCCACATGGAGAGAGAAGGAGCAAGAGAGACGCCAGACTCTTTTAAACAACCAGTTCTCATGCTAAGGGAAGGAGAATTCACTCATTATATCAAGCCATTCACAAAGGTTCTGTCCCGATTACCAAGCACCTCTCAACAAAGGTGTTTGGGGACTACATTTCAACATGAAATTTGGAGGGGATAAACATTCAAACTATGTGACACATTAACAAAATATTGCTTATACTTTGAAAGCCCCATTTTGCCCTTGTGCGTTGCATTTCTCTTCATTAGGCATGAGATCACTATTATTTCTGTTAATTGTACATCTTTTTTATTTCGTATTGTGTCTTTATAAAAATAGAATTCTACTGTATACAATTTCCAATTTTTAACCAGGTTATAGTTCATTTATTATTACTTTGTATAATTTTTATCATAAAAATAATACTTGATTTAATACTTCTGTTAATGTATATTTAGGTTATTCCTAGTCTCAGACTATTATCAACAATATTGCTTTAAATGTCCAAGTATATGCTCATGTGGAAGAATTTGTTCATTTTCACATTTGCCTCAGAATTTTTAGGTACAATCTTATTATAACTTCCTTTATCAAAACTTCCATTCTTTATTTTTTAATCTATATTTCAATTTTGCTGACTGCAATACTTCCCAATTATATATTGGAAAATGTATTTCTGATGGTGTAATTTATTGCTTATACTCTCATTCATAATTCTTTATATGTTGAGACACTTAGTCTTTACTATTACTTTAAACTGCTTTTCAAGTGTCTCCCAGTAAAAAAGTTGTGTGTGATCTATTTTTACCATGCCTCTGGTATGACACTAGCAGCCAGAACGATTTTATACTAAACATTAAACTTTTCAAGAATGAAGTGATAATTTTATACAAGCTATTTCAGAAAATCCAGAAGATTGAAAAGTTTTTAACCTATATTTTAATATTAGAAAAATCCTAGTATACAACCAGAAACAATTTTGGTATAGGGACAGCAAACTAAACTCAATTTCCCCCTAAATATAGATTTAACCAACAGTATCAAAATATGAGCAAATCTAATCTGGCATTTATAATAAAGATAATATATTATGAAATAGTATTTATCACAAGAAGGCAAGTTGTGTTTAACATTGGAAAATTAAGGTAATTAATATGGTTTGGCTCTGTGTCCCCACTCAAATCTCACCCTGAACTGTAATCCCCAGGTGTTGCAGGAGGGACCTCGTAGGAGGTGATGGGATTATGGGGGCAGTTTCTCTATGCTGTTTTATGATAGTGAGTGAGTTCTCATGAGGTCTGATGGGTTTGTAAGTGATGGGTTTCCCTGCTCTCTCGCTTGCCTGCTGCTATATAAGATTTGTCTGCTTTCCCTTCTTTCATGATTGCAAGTTTCCTGAAGCCTCTCCAGCCATGTGGAACAGTGAGTCAATTAAACCTCTTTATTTTATAAATTATTCCATCTCAGGTATTTCTTTATAGCAGTATAAAAGCAAACTAATGCAGATAATTCGTCATATAAATAACATAAAATAGAAAAATATTCAAGATATATGAACAGATTTTTTAAAAAGCATACCAAAATTAAAACCTCTTAATGATAACATTTAGCCAACATAAATAGAAGGAAGCACTCTTAGCTTGATGAAAATAATCTTAGTAAAACCTATAGTTACATCAAACTTAATGGTAAGACACTGAGTGTTTTACAGCAAGACAGGGAACAAGACAAAAATCATCACTTCTGTTTAACATTATGCTGGGAAGCCTAGGAAGTTCAAAAAGGCAAGTGAAAATAAATAAAAGTAATAAACATGTGAACGGAAGAGGTAAAATCGCCATCATTCATAAATGACATGACTATAGATATAGACAACTCTGTAGAATCAACAACAATCTAAAATAAACAAATTTATCAATATCAAGACATACAAGAAAAACATACAATACACAAAGTCAAGATATGAAAGAACAGGATTTAATATATAAGTTAGTAACAGACAATTGAAATAAGAAAAGACTATCATTTATAGTAGCCTCAAAAATTATCAAATGATTAGCAATAAATGTTCCAAATTTTAGTCAAACTCTCTGTCTTAAAATTTACAAAATGTTAATGACAAAATTTTGAAAATCGTAAATGTGTGAGGATATATACCATGTTTATTGATTGAAGGATTCAATATTGTTAAGACATCCACCTGGTGTTTGATAGATCAGTATGGTGACTATAGTTAATGTTAATCAATTTCACATGCAAAAATAGCTAGAAGGAAAAAAAATCAAATATTCCTGGTGTTAAAAATGATAAATATTTAATGTGATGGACATCCCAATTACCCTGTTTCATTATATGAATGTATCATATTATCACATGTACCCCCAAAATATTTACATCTGTATATGTCATTAAAAAGAATACAAAATAAAAAAGAGATGAAATTTTAAAAAAGATATTCATCCTTCTAATACTGATTTATAGATTCAACATACTTACTGTAATGGCTAATTTTAGGTATCAACCTGAGTCGATTGAAGGGTGCCTAAATGACTGGTGAAGTATTGTTTCTGGGTGTGTTCATGAGGGTGGTTTTAGAGAAGATTAACATCAGTCAGTGGACTGACAGAGGAAGACTCACTTTCATTGTGGATGGGAAACATCAATCAGCTGGGGGCCGGGCTGAGAAAAATAGGTAAAAGAAGGGAACAACACTCTCATCTGACCCCATTCCAAAGCAGGACACCTTTTTATCTCCTGTCCTTGGATATCAGACTCTAAGTTTTTTTAGCATTCGGACTTCAGGACACGCACCAGTGGCCTTCTGAGGACTCTCAGTCTTTTGGCTTCATACTGCAGGCTGTACTATTGGCTTCCCTGGTTCTGAGGCTCCAGACAAGCCACCTTACCACCTTCTCTGGTTCTTTGTCTTGCAGACAGCCTATCATGGGACTTCTCCACTTCTGTGATCATGTGAATCAATTCCCATACAAAATTTCCTCTCACATATCCTATGGGTTCTGTTATTCCAGAGAAACCTGGAGATCTCTAATACACTCTAACCAAAATTTTTTGAAGGCATTAACAAGTTCTTTATAAATTTGATAAGAAACACAAGGGACCTAGAATAGGCCGTATAATTATGTGGTCAAAAATGAAATTAGAGGGCTAAAATATTTCATTTCAAGTTTTACTATAAAGGTTTCATTAAGGCCGTGTAGTATCATATAAAAACAGAAAAACAAACTAGTAGAATGGCATAGGTTGGTCAAAAGTAGATCTCTACATAAATACTGAATTGATTTTCAACCAAGTAACTAAGAAAAGAAACCCATAAAGATTAAATGAAAGCTAAAATTTAAAAGCTCATACTCTACTTATATGAAGTCAAAGAACAATGCAAATTAATTTAATGGGAGAATAATTAGAAATTGGTTGTTGGGTAACAAAATTGACTGAAAATAGGCATATTTTATGTTGTGGTACACAGGTATAGAAAAATTTCAAAATTCATAAAACTGAACACAGGATCTTAGAATTTTACCCTATATTAAGTACACTTCAACAAAAATTAAATTAGAAAACAGGCTCAAAATGGCAGAAATATAAATAAGTACAGTACAGTAACATTGTTCTTAAACTGTCTTTTAGAAATGGCTAGAGATAAAAGGTGAGAAATAGGAAAAGACTGATGATTTGGCTTGCAAATTCTCCTAATCCTGTAAGTTTGGGAAGTAATTGAAGGTATGTAACGAATTGACCTGGTCAGTTTTGCCTTTTAGAAAGATCACTTGGGCATCTGTCATGGTAGAAACAAAATGCTACCGGACATAAATTAATGCTGTCATTTGGCTACTTTGATAGGAAATAATGAGGATCTTGAGAAGTAGCATTGGCAATGTAAAATAAAGGGAGATATTTAGAAGTCGAAAATGAAAGTTGCATGTGGTGAGTTAGGGAGCTATCAAAGCTGCCTCTTAGATTTCTGGATATAGAAGCCATTTCTTCAATGGGATATGAAAAATAAGAGCAAGGGATTTTTTTTTGGAGAAGAAAACCATCTTTGCAATTTAAGTATGTTGAAATTGGTGTGCCTGTGGATCATGTAAGTGAACAAGTTTAGCAAAGAATGATTGAGTTTTGACCTAGAATAGAAGTCTCTACTTGGACAGAGTTTTAAGTCCATAGGCAAAAGCATGGATTTTTAATGAATATTGTCAATGGATTCCCACCAAGACCACTAGGGACACACCTGTTGTTGAATAGTTGACTGTTTTACTCACTGGGGCAAAGGAGAACATACCCCATGTGGAGCTACCTCGATAGTTGGGTGGTAAAAAAGATTTTAGTCTTGTTAGGTGAATTTGGGGAGAGTTAATAATAGCAGGGATGAGATGCTGTTACAAAGTATAGTTAAAACTACGGTTCAGTATCTTTAAAAATGTTATTTATAAAGAGTAGAAATGAGAGTGAAGCTAAAGCTATAATTAATAAAGGAGCAGGTGGTCACTCATTTTCCCATGATAGGGATATCTTTGGTACATTGTGACCTGGAAAGTCTTTTAGTTTTCTCTGTATTCAGACATCATTATGAGTGGTCTTACTTTTGTCTCGATTCATTATGGTCACAGATTGGCCTTGTCTGATGTTGATGTTTTGTTCTGTTACTGAATTGTTTCTGCTCAGCAAGGGAACACCGAGATCTAGTTGTTGTTAGATGGCTGAAGTACAGAAAAAGAACATGTATAAATGTGCTTCATAATATTTAGTGAAGTTTAATCAGCTGCATAGTCAAGTACCAAGCTAGTATATAGCAATAGCAGGACCTGAAAGTTAGTAACAAGCCAACTCCAGGAACCAATTTATCTTTCTCAGTATGTATCTTAACTGAGGAGATTGTAGTTGAGGATTGAAGGAGTGCTAAACCAGAATTTTTAGAAATACTAGCAATTAATAAATGTTAAGAGAAGATATAATTTAAAAGACTTGTGGAATATACCATGCAGTTTTAAAGAAGGAGAAATTGAAATCATGGATATGAAACATTTCAGGAAGGAGAATGTGACCAGGAGCATATACAATAGTTAATGACTGAAAAGTCTGTATAATATTTAACAAGTATTAGTTATCTTTTTAACTTTCATTTCAGTTGCATGGAAGGTGTATGTGTTTTTGAGGGAGAAGGTGCTTGAAAACACTGAGGCATGCATAACCACATTTTAATAATTAGTTCACAATAGGCATGATATAGCCATAGAATTATTCATGAAGCTATAATCTTTTTAATGTTTTATTAAACAATAAATATTTATTAAGCATTTTAACATGCCTATGTGAAAATGGCCAAATTAATAACTAAGATTTAACCAGGCACAATCTGTACTTTTCTCAAAGCTAGATTTCTGCCTATATGTGTTAAAAAATAAATGTGGAAGACCAGAGAGATGATCCAAATTATTAAAAAAATAAATCAGTGGTAAATAATTTAGTGAGATCTTATCAAGTGGTAAAGCACCTGAGACAGGTTTGCCATAGCTAGTCTACCTTAATTAGGTGATAAAGTCCAAAGTAGTTAAAAATAATAAATCTTTAAGTGAAAAGATTCAGGTTGTGTAAGGATTCTGGTTTTTAGACATTGCATTTTAATTCTGTATTGGCTCAAAGATTATATCAGGGATCAAATTGTTAATTATAATTATAGGGAAATCCCTGCAGCTCTGGATTCCATTGACTGATCAAAAATCTAATTTCTGGGCAACCCACGCACACTAAGAAACTCACACCAAAACTCTCTGGTCTGTAATTCTAACCCCAAATTAACCTGATGTATAATACATAAGGAAAAGCATACAAGTAAATAAAGAATGGTACCTTTTTTTATTTTTTTTGAGACAGAGTCTCTGTCATTCAGGCTGGAGTGCAGTGGTACGATCTTGGCTCACTGCAACCTCCAACTCCCAGATTTAAGTGATTCTCCTGCCTCAGTCTCCTGACTAGCTGGGACTACAGGAAGGCACCACCACGCCTGGCTAATTTTTAGTATTTTTAGCGGAGACAGTGTTTCACCATGTTGGCCTAGCCGGTCTTGAACTCCTGACCTCAAAGGATCTGCCCGTCTTGGCCTCCCAAAATGCTGGGATTACAGGCGTGAGCCACCACGCCCAGCCCAGAATAATAGCTTTAATCAAATCTACATCTGTAATATAGTTTTTATAAGTTAAGAGTAATTTTGACTATTTGGCATTTAAAATACACTATTTAAGATACTCTGACAATAAATGGTGACATATATTTTTATTCCAATGTAAAACAGTAATTAAATACTTTATTTTAGGCAAGTGTTTTTAAGACAAAACAAAATTTAGCAAACTTTGCAAACGAATTAGAGTGTTTAGAAAAACTTATAAATAACTACATTTATAAATTTAACTTGTGGAATTTTTAATAAGAATGTATAGCAGTTTGGGAAGGATATGTTTGTTAGAGCGCTAAAAATAAAATACACATATGCATTTTGTAATATTTAGGGAAACAATTATATTCATTTCTAAAATACTTAAGGAACATTTGTTGTCAGACAGCTGAAGTATGGAAAAAGAACATGTATAAATGTACTTTATAATATTTAGTGAAGTTTAACTACATAATAAAGTTCTCTTAAGTATGATTGTTAAACTTTACTAAACTTATAAATAATGAAATATTTAAAGTAAATTTAAAAGCTTAAAGATTGATTTTTAAAATGGTATATTTATTTTGTAAAAACAAAGGAAATAAGTATTTCACACTGATAAGTGTCATTTATATCCCTTAACAAAGAGTAGATATATTTAATTATGTGTTTATCAAATTGAAGGTGCCAATCAATATAAAATTTTAGTAAATAAAATCATTTGAACAGTGAATATTCTTTTGAAACTTGACTGCATATATATGTTTCTACTGGCATATGTTTGCAGATTATGTCCTACTTCTGGAGTTTTCTTTCTTTGAGAGATGGTACACATTACAAATGATCTTCAATCCAAATGAAAATAGAATGCCAATAAGTCTGTAGATAAAAATTAAAATTAACTTATGTATTAACATAAGATGTTCTGAGAGTAAAACGTATATATAGAGTCTGTTTTCCAGGGGAAAAAAACATAAAGAAATGAGTTTGTTACAATAGGTTTGTTATAAGCAGGTTCTCTGACTTAAAATTACTAGCAGTATGGCAGGGCTGGGATATGGTTTGGAGAGAAGATATGTGAAAAAAGTGAAATGCATAGAAGACTTTTTTTAAGCACAAATATGATTCAAGAGATACAATTTATGCAGCGTAAAGCACAGCATGAGGGAGTTACTAGCATTTAATTAGAATAATTAAATAATCATATTTTGCATATTTAAATCTAATAATTTGTTCATATGACTAGGTGCATATTAAAATATATTTAAATAAAATTAAAATAAATTGTCCAGTGATACTGAGTGCTAAACTGAAGTATTTGTTTTTTATTGTCTGTTAACTGAAATAAGTAATTTCAATTGAATTGGGACGCTTGTTGTGTGGCCAATAAGCTCTGCTGAAATGTTTGTTACAGATAAATGGGATACTAGATGGTGAACTGTCTTAATTTGAGCTTCTACTAAGCTTTAGTCCATCTCTGCAGCTTGCTAGAGTTTTGTGAAATTTCTCTGCTAGCTTTCCCTTATCTAGAAATTTTAATGTCAGATCCTTTCTGGAAATTGACACAGGATTGTACCAGAACACACAGACAATCTCTAGTGATGAACAATTCACTTTGATATACATAAAGCATTTTCTCTCAAGAAACAGGGAGTCATTGTTAGCTATATATGCCATTTCTTAGTAAAAGAAGACATCTAGTATTTTGTATGTCAATTTTCGTTTCAAGCAGAAGCATTTTAGTCAATACATCCTCAGTTTGTGACTCATCAAACATTTTGTAATAATGAGAGCTCAGTTTACATTATCATGTTATTCAATATTTTCATTTTTTCTCATGCATTATGAAATAGATACTTGATATGGAAGATGAAGCAACATCAGAGTGGATACTTAAACATGCGAATTGTAAGTATTAGTTTATAATACTTTTTACCGTTGGGAGACATTTTTTACCTAAGGAATCTAACACACATATGCAAGCACATGCATGCACAATCTCATTCTCATTTTATCCTTAAAAGTCTGTATAAACTTTGTAGGGTTTATGTAATCATACAAACAGAGACATAGAAGACCTTTGATTTACCACAGACAAATCTGCAGTTCAATTCAAATGACTAAAGTATCATGAAAATTGTATGATTTCTTTCTTTATATAATGACAATTAAAACTAAAGGGTTTTTTTATTTTATTTTATTTTATTTTATTTTATTTTATTTTATTTTATTTTATTTTTTTTTGAGACAGAGTCTCGCTCTGTCGCCCAGGCTGGAGTGCAGTGGCGCGATCTCGGCTCACTGCAAGCTCCGCCTCCCGGGTTCACGCCATTCTCCTGCCTCAGCCTCCTGAGTAGCTGGGACTACAGGCGCCCACAACCGCGCCCGGCTAATTTTTTGTATTTTTAGTAGAGACGGGGTTTCACCGTGGTCTCGATCTCCTGACCTTGTGATCCGCCCGCCTCGGCCTCCCAAAGTGCTGGGATTACAGGCGTGAGCCACCGCGCCCGGCCTAAAGGGTTTTTTTTTTTAAAGAAATGTGAGGATAGGGCAGGTGTGGGGCATAAAGAGGCATTGGCTGTGGAAAGAAATGATAGAAGCAGACCTATTGCTATCTTCTCTAAAATAGCCTCACCACGCAAGCTTAAACATAATGCATTCTACATCTTACTCTTATAATACTATTTTTTAAAGTCTTTCTTTTGTAATTACAATTATTTTTGTATGTTCAACATTTGGGCTAACATTTTAAACCTCATTTTTAACTGACTTTCATTATGAACACTTATTACCAAAATTCATTTTAAGTTGAAGTGCTCAGTTCTAAAACCTTTCTAGGTGATGCTGTCTACTTGCGAGACTTGGATCCTCTCTGATTCGAGTACGCATCAGCTAGATAATTCAGTCTTCAATCTCCTCCTCCTCATCCCTATCTCAGCCTTAGTCAGATTTGGCCATGCATATGCACTGGTAGTGATAAATATTGGTATGATTCAGAATAAGAGTGTTAAATAATCATTAAATTTGCATTCAAAAGTGGCAAATTGCCTTAATAGATAAGTCGCTTGCTTATGTAAATATCACGTGATAAGACACTGTTTAATTCTGTTTTATACCACAGTGTACATATAACGTGTTAACAATGTTAACACTATTAGACCTAAATATGTAGATTTTTAATTTGTATCTATGGAAATCAGTAATTCAAATAATCAAAGGTCAAAAATACGGATTTATTACTCCTATAAAGACACACCTCAATTGACAGATAATCAAGTTATATTCTAAAAATAGGTAAAAATAAGGAGACTATTCTTCATTTGATATAAAACTTTAATCCAAACTTGATGGAGAAGGCACTTTAGCTATGAAAGTATTTGATGCATTTATCTTTAACTATATAAGTTTTATTTAATATATAAGATGAATTTAGAAATAGAAAATAATATGTTTAGCATAAACTTTGAATTTTTAAAAATTGAAATAGCTAAGGACTGAATTTTCTGTATATTTTAACCCAGTAGACCTTTGCTTACTGTATGTTATATACACATATGTCTCACACACACACATATATTTGAGTATTTGCATTTCTAAATTTAGAACTGTCAGGGTATTATTCATCCCAACAGAGCAAGGAAATGATGTTAATTTGATGATTTCATGTGGCCTGAGAGTACTCAATGAGACATCATAATCCATTTACTCATGCATTTACTTGATTTACTTGTATTACCAAATATTGTTACACTTTTTTTTTTTTTTTTTT
>NC_037672.1:90627212-90638035 GCF_003255815.1 Theropithecus gelada | reverse complement strand
AAAAAAAAAAAAAAAAAAAAAAAAAAAAAGGAGTAGAGTAAGGGGAATTTATTTTGATAAACACTTACAGACTGTCCACAAACTTCAGTTACTATTTAGATAGAGAGAAAATTAAGTAAGAGTCATCTCTCACCCAATTGTCTAGTGGAGGATGCAAGAAAGCAAAGGGATGACTTCAGAAAATTGCCATGAAGATTGACAAAGATACACCAGCAAATCTGCCTCACCAGAGAAGCTTCCTAGCATGAAATTGAACTTTCACGTGTTGAACTCAGGTACTGGCAGTGAGGAGGAGACGTTCTCCTTTGAAGATCTGAATGGGTCATCCAGTAGAGCAGTGTTGGTGTTGGCTTAAATGAACGAAACAGGACGAAATCCTCTTCCTCAAAGGATCTCACTGTTGTGTCACAGAGAGATAACCATGAAATTTCAGTTCAAGGGGATTTCTGTTATAGAAATATGTGCAGAAATAATTAAGAGATGGGAAGATTAACCCTGTAGGGGACAGCTGAGAGGAGGCAGGCCAAGGTAGAATTCATTTATTTTATTTTACTTTTTTAGAGACAGGGTCTTGCTATGTGACCTAGAGTGGTCTCAAATGCCTGGGTTCAAGTGATCCTCCCATCTCAGCCTCCCCAGTAGCTGAGATTACAGGAGTGAGCCACGGTACCTGGCCAGAATTCATAAAGAAGCAATTTCAACAAATTCTGAAGGATGAATAGGAATTTCCAAAGGACCGAAAAGCAAGCACATTCTTGGGGGAGGAAAATCCTCCTCCAAAGGCAGGTTATTATGGGAAGACCAAATGAGCAAATTTGAAGGTAACCCTGATAATACCTAGCATATACTAGGCACTGGAGTAGGGTGCTGTTTTTTTTGTTTTGTTTTGTTTTGTTGTTTTTGTTTGTTTGTTGTTGTTGTTGTTTTAGACGGAGTCTCACTCTGCGGCCCAGGCTGGAGTGCAGTGGCCCGATCTCAGCTCACTGCAAGCTCCGCCTCCCACGTTCACGCCATTCTCCTGCCTCAGCCTCCCGAGTAGCTGGGACTACAGGCGCCCACCACCACGCCTGGCTAATTTTTTGTATTTTTAGTAGAGAGGGAGTTTCACCGTGTTAGCCAGGATGGTTTTGATCTCCTGACCTCCTGATCCGCCCACCTCGGCCTCCCAAAGTGAGTAGGGTGCTGTTTTAATGGAAAAGGTTTTCTCCCACTATACTGTGAAATCCTTGAGAGCAGGGTTTTTTCTCCTGTTGTTTAGTCTCTTTAGGTGATTCTAGCTCTAATATTAGGCAGTAACTCTGATAAATGTGGGCATTTAGTTCTTATAGAAAGAGCAATGCTATTATTCATATCACACTAATAATATTATCAAGTGTTTACCTACTCCTTGCTAAATTCCAGGTATGCATTTATCCAACTACAGAACAAATGTAAGATCCAAACTAAACAGCAAAATATCTGGAGGCTTAGTTAGTATTAGAAAGATCTGTTATAATGTGAGCTTTGTCCAAAAATATCAATTTATGTTAATGGTATATGCCTAAATTCAGATTTTGACAGATACAGATTTGGCAAAAAGGTATAGAAAGCTCTAATCTCCTAGCATCTAAGATTAAATGTCTAATAATAGTCTTCGAGAGAAAAATGTTCAAGGTATATATTTTAAATTATCCTCTTCTTTTTTAGAGCAATACAGTTTCACAAGTTATCATTTTATATGTTCTAAATGGCTGCACTTTCTGTGTTAGTACATTTCCAGTAGGACTTGCCCAAGATAACTGATCAGGTTTAGATGATGTAGGCTTAAAAATAATTCCACTAATAACCTACATAAAACCATAGAATAATTTTTATGTTCCATATTACAGAGAAGAGTAATGAGTTCTATGTCTGAATGTTTACCCGAGTGTGGTGCCAGGTGCCTGTAGTCCCAGTTACTCAGGAGGCTGAGGAAGAGAATTGCTTGAACCTGGGAGGTGGAGGTTTCAGTGAGCCGAGATCACACCACTGCACTCCAGCCTGGGCAACAGAGCGAGATTCTGCCGCAAAATAAAGAAAGAAATAAATTAAAATTAAAATTAAAAAATGAATGTTTGGCAAGGTGACCCTGTGCTTCATGGACCCTGTGTCTTCTTGGAAAAATCTAAGAAGTGATTCCAGTCCAATAGGCATTCATGAATATTAAATGTTATACCATTTTTAAGTTGCCAGGACAAAGGCTGACACACAGTATAACTCCATTCATGTTTACTCTTTTTTTCTGGAAAAAAATTCAAAACTGTTATTTATCTATTTTCACTTAAATAGTTATTTTTAAAAGCTGGCTTGCATAAGGAAGTAATTCACCTATAAATGGAAACTCATTTAAAATGAAAAAAGAAACAAATACTCTTTTATTTAGTAAAAGTCCTTAACACTTTGCATCCCAACCTCCTCAGAAAAGTTTCATTTTATTCTTAAATTTTGAGCTCAAAAATAAAGAACAGAAGTTATTTATAAATAAAAAGCATTAATTGATGAGCTTTGGTGAGATCAACAGATTAAAATGTTCAGAATTACTCAGAGACTTAACTGTTTCCCAAACTCCACAATGCAATAAAGATCGATATTTTCTCTCCTTTAGAAAAGAGAGAGAGAAAAAAACATATAGAGAGAAATCGAGTACAGCAGTTTTTGACTTTAACTCTAGAAATGGAAATTAAAATCCACTGACTTAAATTTTTTTGTCTTCTGATCTTGATGATAGCACTATCTCTTTATGTTTTAAATATATATATATATATATATATATATATATTTGAAGTAATTATGCTCTTAAAAAAACCCTTACATCAAAATGCATGTATTTTTATGGCTTATCTGCTATATTTTAATCTAAAACTTCTTTCTTTCATCCAATATTTCATGGACATGCTTTGATGCCCATACATCCTAATCTCATTCTTTACATTTAATGAATAAACTAAAACCTATTTAAATAATGACAGATATGTTTCATTTTATTTTTTAGAAAACAACATACTGCAATGAATATTAGATACATATATCTTTCCACATTTTTTAAAGTATTTCTTTAGATTAAATTCCTGAACAGTAAATTGTTAGGTCAGAAGAGGTACACATTTTCATATTTAATAGGTTCTGACAAATGCCTTCTAGAAACATTATTTGAAAAAAAGTTATTGGTAGCATGGCACTATGTGGAAGTTGATGATTATCTTTGGCTTGGATGATTTTCCTTTTAGTTGAAGATATATAGATATATATTCAGATATACAAATAGATGTATACAAATATACATATATATACATATACACATACAAATTAAAGCATGCATATATGTTCATAATCTCTAATATGTATTACATGTACTGGAATATATATTGCTTTGTATGTGTATACATAGATATGTATGTGCATGTGTGTATAAAATCTCCAAATCTTTCCATTAGAATAAATTCTGCATTCACTTATATATAATTATGAGTCTCCCTTTTGACTGTCTGGGAATCTTAAAGATTTCAAACTGTTTTTCTTTATTATGACAGCTTGTATTTAATTGGACAAGGACATTTGAGATGTGGAGGAAACAGGGTGAAAAAGATGCTTCACATAAAAAACATGCTTTTCAAAACTGTTAAAAACATAAAATATCACCAGAATTCTACTAGCCAACAGCTATGTGTTATCATCTGGGGCCTGGGGCCTGGGGCCAGGCTGGTGTATTAGTCTCCTATTGCTGCTGAAACAGATTACCACTAATTTAGTGACTGCAAGTAACACAAGTTTGTTTTATTGTTGGAAACACTCACAACTCCTGTTTGTTGCTGTCTGTGAATGCTTTTCAGCCATTCTTGTATTTCCAGCCCTCTGAATAGCCATCTTGAAATATGCTAGGATTACAGGAGTGGGCCACTGCACTGAGCCATCGACAAACCAGTAGGTTATACCTGTATAACCTACTGGTTTGTCACAAAGGCATATGAAAAGAACCAAATAGCTACTAAAATACTTAGTTGCTCTCTTAATTTCCCTAAAATCAGAACCTGAGAAGAGAACTTGTGTACAGGTAGTTTATTTTGGGAAGAGATCCCAGGGAATAGAAGTGAGGGAAGGGAAGGTTGAAATAGAGAAGGAAGGAAAACCACTCCAAGACACAAGTGTTGAACACAGCCCTGCCTGTAAACTCTAAGGAACCATGTAGACAAAGCCACAGAACTGCCTGCCTGAGACAAGGAATTCTCAAGAGAGGAAAATTTATCGATCATTTACTGTCCTACATTGGTCAATGGTCACCTATCCAAGTATGTTAAGTATGTCTTTGCCCTTCTGTTTCGCACCTGCATGAGAATGTCTGGGCAAGTGTATTAGTCCGGGTTCTCTAGAGGTATAGAACCAATGGAATACATATATATAGATATAATATATGTGTGTATGTATGTGTATATATGTATATACATATATGTGTATATATGTATATACACATATATGTATATATGGGAGTGTGTATATATATGTGTGTGTGTGTGTATATATATATGGGAGTTTATTAAGTATTAACTCACACAATCCCAAGGTCCCACAATAGGCCATCTGCAGGCTGAAGAGCAAGAAGAGCCAGTCCGAGTTCTCAAACTGACGAAATTGGAGTCTGATGTTCGAGGGCAGGAAGCATCCAGCATGGGAGAAAGATGTAGGCTGGGAGGCTAGGCCAGTCTTTCCTTTCACACTTTCTGCCTGCTTATATTCTAGCTGGACTGGCAGCTGATTAGATTGTGCCCACCCAGATTAAGGGTGGGTCTGCCTTTCCCAGCCCACTGACTCAAATGTTACTCTCCTTTGGCAACACCCTCATAGACACACCCAGGATCAATACTTTGTATCCTTCAGTCCAATCAAGTTGATACTCAGTATTAACCATCACAGCAAGTTTACAGGAGACACACAGGTAGTGGCAGAGGAACCCCAAGGTGGGAAAAAGGAGGTGCTCTGTGCAGCTGAGACAAGGGACTGTCAAGCCTCACCTGAGTATAGGTGGTGGCTGCAGTGGCAGCCCAAGCACAATTAGGTTGAGGGTGTGAGCCGGGGAATAAAAAATGAAAAGATGCCCTAAACAATTTCTTTCCCATATTGAGTTTCCAGCAAATTCAAAGACAAATCAGAAAAACCTAATGAAGACAGGTGGGAAACTAGTAGACTGATTTGACATATGCTTAGGGCTGTTTTGGAATTAGATGACTGCATTAGAATGTGCAGGCAGCCATGACATTTGATTGTTTAAAAAAAGATTTCTGTTGTAAAAGCGTTGCTTTTTATCCCTCTCATCTCTTTCACCTGGCTCTTCCTGGCTGAGAGAACAACTCCAGGACTTCCCAGATGTAAAGAACACTCGGTCATGTTTCCCAGGCTTCCATCCTTAGCCAGGATTCAGCCTGATACTTCCTTCTCTCCTCCCTTCATCTAAACAACCACAGCTTCAGGAGACAGAGAGGCACTTCTGCCTCTGTCCCAGGGACATGGGATTCCTGTTACATGGACCAACTCAATCCAACCTCCCCATCTGGGGAAGGGAAGCAAATCAATGTGTACTTACTGACGTATAGAAAATCATTATTAGTTTCACAGATTTAGAGCATGAATGGAAAATGACTCACAATTCATAGTCAAAGGAAGCATTATATTTAGTTGATAGCATGAAGAATAAAATGGAATAGTTCAGGAAGGCATTCTGAAAAGCTTCTGAAGACCATTTTATTCATAACTCAGGGTATTCCAAACAGCAGAGTCTATTTTTCTATCTTTCCAAGAGGGATGCCTTTTAGCTCCAGTGCTAAATGATGGCATCTTTGTCCTATTTATTTTAATGAAAGATGGTTAATGTTTCACCAGCAGGGAATATGTTGTCTGATAGTCTTTCTGATGTTAATGTTTCTTTTTTTCTTTTTACTAATTTTTAAGAGCTTTTTAAAATTAATAGTTTTTGACCTTTATTAAATGCTTCATGCTTTTTAACATATACTGAGATCATCATATAGTTTTGTTTTTATTTGTACTAGGAACGCTAATGGTGTCTATGTGTAGATTTGCTATCATCATATCTACCATCTCACATACTTTTTTGTGACAAGAGCTGCTAAAATCTACTTGCTTAAAAAAATCTTTAATGCAATATAATTTTGTTAACTTTAGTCTTTATGTTATACGTTAGATCTCAAGACTTCTTTATCCTGTGTATCTGCTATTTTGTACCCTTTGACCTATAATCTCCTCATTTCCTCTCTCCTCTGCCCACCATGGTAGCCACTGTTTCATCCTCTACCTCTGTGTATTTGAGCTCTCTGTTTTCATTTAATTCCACATACAAGTGAGATCATGCAATATTTTCCTTTCTGTGTTTGGCTTCCTTCACTTAGCTTAACGTCCCCCAGGTCCGTTCATGTTGTGGTAAATATGCCTCACATTGTCTGTATCCATTCATCCACTGATGGCCATTTAGACTGTTTCCATATCTTGGCTATTGTGAATAATGCTGCAATGAACATGGGAGTGCAGGTGTTTATAGGAAGTAGTGATTTCATCTCCTTTGGGTATACCCAGAGAAGGAATTCTGGGTCATAGGATCGTTCTATTTTAAATTTCTTTAGGAACCTCTATACTGTCTCCCGTAATGGCTGTACCAAGCTACATTCCTCCTCTCAGTGCACTAGGGTTCCTTTTTCTCCACACCCTCACCAACATTTATCTTTTCACCTTTTGATAATAGCTATCCTTAAGAATGTGGGGTGACATCTCACAGTGGTTTTAATTTGCATTTTCTTTATTATTAGTAATGTTGAGCACTTTTTCGTTTACTTACTGGCCATTTTTATGTCTTCTTTGGAGAAATGTCTAGTCAGGTCCTTTGCTCATTTTTAAATCAAGTTATTTGTTTTTCTGTTATTGAAGTTGTAAGAGTTCTTTATAAATATTAGATATTAACTGTTTATCAGATTTCTGGTTTGTAAGGACCTTTTTCCCAGTTTGCTATTTATATATTCTTGATACAATTCCTTTATCCAATATGTGATTTGCAAATATTTTCTCCCAGTGGGTGACGTTTTTTTTCATTCTCCTAATAGTTCCTTTCAAATAACGTAAGTTTTTAATTTTTAGAAAGTCCAATCTATTTCTTTTTTCTTGTATGGACTATATTTTTGGTGTCCTAATTAATAAGTCTCCTATGTTTTCTTTTAGAATATTAATAGTTTTTGTCAAACTTGAAAAGTTTGGGCCATTATTTCTTCAAATATATTTTTAGTTTGTTACTCTCCATGCTTCATTTTTTATAGTTTCTATGATTTATATCTGCTTATCTTTTTTATGCAAAGTCTAATCTGACATTAATCCCATAAATGTTACTTTTAATAATTAGTCATTATAGTTTTTCACTGTAGAAGTTCAATTTAGATCCTTAGGTTTTTCTTTTTTTTTTTCCTCTTTTTTTTTTTTTATTATACTTTAAGTTCTAGATTACATGTGCATAACGTGCAGGTTTGTTACATATGTATACTTGTGCCATGTTGCTGTGCTGCACCCATCAACTCGTCAGCACCCATCAACTCATCACTTACATCAGGTATAACTCCCAGTGCAATCCCTCCCCACTCCCCCCTCCCCGTGATAGGCCCTGGTGTGTGATGTTCCCATTCCCAAGTCCAAGTGATCTCATTGTTCAGTTCCCACCTATGAGTGAGAACATGCGGTGTTTGGTTTTCTATTCTTGTGATAGTTTGCTGAGAATGATGGTTTCCAGCTGCATCCATGTCCCTACAAAGGACACAAACTCATCCTTTTTTATGGCTGCATAGTATTCCATGGTGTATATGTGCCACATTTTCTTAATCCAGTCTGTCACTGATGGACATTTGGGTTGATTCCAAGTCTTTGCTATTGTGAATAGTGCCGCAATAAACATACGTGTGCATGTGTCTTTATAGCAGCATGATTTATAATCCTTTGGGTATATACCCAGTAATGGGATGGCTGGGTCGTATGGTACTTCTAGTTCTAGATCCTTGAGGAATCGCCATACTGTTTTCCATAATGGTTGAACTAGTTTACAATCCCACCAACAGTGTAAAAGTGTTCCTATTTCTCCACATCCTCTCCAGCACCTGTTGTTTCCTGACTTTTTAATGATTGCCATTCTAGCTGGTGTGAAATGGTATCTCATTGTGGTTTGCATTTCTCTGATGGCCAGTGATGATGAGCATTTTTTCGTGTGTCTGTTGGCTGTATGAATGTCCTCTTCTGAGAAATGTCTGTTCATATCCTTTGCCCACTTTTTGATGGGGTTGTTTCTTTTTTTCTTGTAAATTTGTTTGAGTTCTTTGTAGGTTCTGGATATTAGCCCTTTGTCAGATGAGTAGATTGCCAACATTTTCTCCCATTCTGTAGGTTGCCTGTTCACTCTGATGGTAGTTTCTTTTGCTGTGCAGAAGCTCTTTAGTTTAATGAAATCCCATTTGTCAATTTTGGCTTTTGTTGCCATTGCTTTTGATGTTTTAGACATGAAGTCCTTGCCCATGCCTATGTCCTGAATGGTATTACCTAGGTTTTCCTCTAGGGTTTTTATGGTATTAGGTCTAACATTTAAGTCTCTAATCCATCTTGAATTAATTTTCATGTAAGGAGTAAGGAAAGGATCCAGTTTCAGCTTTCTACTTATGGCTAGCCAATTTTCCCAGCACCATTTATTAAATAGGGAATCCTTTCCCCATTTCTTGTTTTTTCTCAGGTTTATCAAAGATCAGATGGCTGTAGATGTGTGGTATAATTTCTGAGGACTCTGTTCTGTTCCATTGGCCTATATTTTCTGTTTTGGTACCAGTACCATGCTGTTTTGGTTACTATAGCCTTGTAGTATAGTTTGAAGTCAGGTAGCATGATGCCTCCAGCTTTGTTCTTTTGACTTACGATTGTCTTGGAGATGTAGGCTTTTTTTTGGTTCCATATGAACTTTAAAGCAGTTTTTTCCAATTCTGTGAAAAAACTCATTGTAGCTTGGTGGGGATGGCATTGAATCTATAAATTACCTTGGGCAGTATGGCCATTTTCACGATATTGATTCTTCCTATCCATGAGCATGGTATGTTCTTCCATTTGTTTATGTCCTCTTTGATTTCACTGAGCAGTGGTTTGTAGTTCTCCTTGAAGAGGTCCTTTATATCCCTTGTAAGTTGGATTCCTAGGTATTTTATTCTCTTTGAAGCAATTGTGAATGGAAGTTCATTCATGATTTGGCTCTCTGTTTGTCTGTTACTGGTGTATAAGAATGCTTGTGATTTTTGCACATTGATTTTGTATCCTGAGACTTTGCTGAAGTTGCTTATCAGCTTAAGGAGATTTTGGGCTGAGACAATGGGATTTTCTAAATATACAATCATGTCATCTCAAAGAGGGACAATTTGACTTCTTCTTTTCCTAACTGAATACCCTTGATTTCTTTCTCTTGCCTGATTGCCCTAGTGGTGAGAGAGGGCATCCCTGTCTTGTGCCAGTTTTCAAAGGGAATTTTTCCAGTTTTTGCCCATTCAGTATGATATTGGCTGTGGGTTTGTCATAAATAGCTCTTATGATTTTGAGATACGTTCCATCAATACCGAATTTATTGAGAGTTTTTAGCATGAAGGGCTGTTGAATTTTGTCAAAGGCCTTTTCTGTATCTATTGAGATAATCATGTGGTTTTTGTCTTTGGTTCTGTTTCTGTGCTGGATTACGTTTATTGATTTGCATATGTTGAACCAGCCTTGCATCCCAGGGATGAAGCCCACTTGATCATGGTGAATAAGCTTTTTGATGTGCTGCTGGATCTGGTTTGCTAGTATTTTATTGAGGATTTTTGCATCGATGTTCATCAGGGATATTGGTCTAAAATTCTCTTTTTTTGTTGTGTCTCTGCCAGGCTTTGGTATCAGGATGATGTTGGCCTCATAAAATGAGTTAGGGAGGATTCCCTCTTTTTCTGTTGATTGGAACAGTTTCAGAAGGAATGGTACCAGCTCCTCCTTGTACCTCTGGTAGAATTCAGCTGTGAATCCATCTGGTCCTGGCCTTTTTTTGGTTGGTAGGCTATTAATTATTGCCTCAATTTCAGAGCCTACTATTGGTCTATTCAGGGATTCAGCTTCTTCCTGGTTTAGTCTTGGGAGAGTGTAAGTGTCCAGGAAATTATCCATTTCTTCTAGATTTTCTAGTTTATTTGTGTAGAAGTGTTTATAGTATTCTCTGATGGTAGTTTGTATTTCTGTGGGGTCAGTGATGATATCCCCTTTATCATTTTTTATTGCATCTCTTTGATTCTTCTCTCTTTTCTTTTTTATTAGTCTTGCTAGTGGTCTATCAATTTCGTTGATCTTTTCAAAAAACCAACTCCTGGATTCATTGATTTTTTGGAGGGTTTTTTGTGTCTCTATCTCCTTCAGTTCTGCTCTGATCTTAGTTATTTCTTGCCTTCTGCTAGCTTTTGAATGTGATTGCTCTTGCTTCTCTAGTTCTTTTAATTATGATGGTAGAGTGTCAATTTTAGATCTTTCCAGCTTTCTCTTGTGGGCATTTAGTGCTATAAATTTCCCTCTACACACTGCTTTAAATGTGTCCCAGAGATTCTGGTATGTTGTATCTTTGTTCTCATTGGTTTCAAAGAACATCTTTATTTCTGCCTTCATTTAATTGTGTACCCAGTAGTCATTCAGGAGCAGGTTATTCAGTTTCCATGTAGTTGAGCGGTTTTGAGTGAGTTTCTTAGTCCTGAGTTCTAGTTTGATTGCACTGTGGTCTGAGA
>NC_037672.1:90616572-90626798 GCF_003255815.1 Theropithecus gelada | reverse complement strand
GCATCTTATCTGAAAATACATTTCAGAGAAAGAGGAGGAAAAGAAAAAAATCACTTTTCATCAAGTGAGCATGTCTCAGATCAAGAGCAGTATCGGGGCTGGGCATGGTCTCTCACACCTGTAATCCCAGCACTTTGGGAGGCTGAGGCAGACAGATAACGAGGTCAGGAGTTAGAGACCAGTCTGACTAACATGGTGAAATCCCGTCTCTACTAAAAATACACAAATTAGCCGGCCGTGGTGGCGTGCACCTGTAATCCCAGCTGCTCAGGAGGCTGAGGCAGGAGAATCACTTGAACCCGGGAGGTGGAGGTTACAGCAAGCAAAGATAGCACCACTACACTCCAGCCTGGGTGACAGAGCCAGACTCTATCTAAAAAAAAAAAAAAAAAAAAAAAGAAAAGAAAAGAAAAGAAAAGAAAAATAGAGCAATGTCTACTCTGCCTTTTGGAATGCCATGTGTTTGGAACATGCAAATTTTTACTTCTCTACTTGTGCTGTTTATCCCTAATGAGTTTGTTTCAATTATTCTTTGTTATTTTTATGATAGTCAAGGGGTTGTGAACAAAATAATTTTTTCTGTATACCACAGCCTTCTATACATTCTCTTGATCTTGGGTTCTTGTATGCCATGCAGAATTCTCACCACAAATTTATGACCCGTAATATTTAAAATGTTCCCATTGTAGCTGTTGAACGTGAGAAGGTGTGGATACTCAAGATTTCTATTGGGGAAACACAGTTGTCTTTGGTATTAGTGAAAAGTGAAACATGTCCTGTTGAGGTTTCATCTGTGTGCTCTATTAGTTCCATGCAGAACAAGATTTCGAAAATGCTCATTTAAACAGGATGGCATTTATTACCCAGGAAGTCCTGAAAAAATCATTAGAAGATACTTGCTTTCCAGGGTGCTAAAGGATGACTACTTAAAATTACCATTAAAAATTACAGCACGGGGAAGTTATCTGCACCTTCAACTTTGCATAAAACTAATGTTTCTTTATAACTAAATTTAAGCCAGTCGCGGTGGCTCATGCCTGTAATCCTAGCACTTTGGGAGGCCGAGGCAGGCCGATCACATGAGGTCTGGAGTTTGAGACTAGCCTGGCCAACATGAAGAAACTCTGTCTCTACTAAACAAAATACAAAAATTAGCCAGGCGTGGTGGCACATACCTGTAATCCCAGCTACTCAGGAGGCTGAGGCAGGAGAATTACTTGAAGACAGGAGGCGGAGGTTGCAGTGAGCCAAGATCACACCACTGCACTCCAGCCTGGGCAACAGACTGAGACTCAGTCTCAAAAAAAATTATATAGATAGATAGATAATTAAATTTAGATTACAATTTACTTCTCTGAGAGGAGAGAAATACTATAGCAGTGATGTTGTGTCCTGTGTGGACCAGCAGATAATAAAAATGTGTCCCAGGACAGTTGATAACAGTTTTACTCACTTGGTTCAAGATGTCTCTGACATTTTTTTCCACTATAGAGTTAATTTTTATTCTCTTAATTATTAAGTACACATAGGAGATTTACAAGCTGAAGTGCATAAGCTATCTCATTTAATATATTTGTCTTTTAAAAATGAAGGCTCTTATCTTTATTTACAGATGAGAGAAACTGGGATAAACTCAGACTCTGCCACTTACTGGATGTTTGACAACGTATGCTTTCTAGGCTAGAAACATTGGTGAGCTTGCTAAAAACTCAGAAATTCAGACTTTATCCCAAATCTCCTGAAACAAAATCTGCACAAGATCTTTAGTTTATTGCACATATTAAGATTTGAGAGGAACCTTCCAACTCATCATGACTGTTATATCTGAGAAATACACACAACTTATTCTGCATGATGTAAATACAATGCTCAAAAATAGATATGTTCTGCTGGGTGAGGTGGCTCATGCCTGAAATCCCAGCACTTTGGGAGGCCGAGGCAGGTGGATTACCTGACGTTAGGAGTTCAAGACCTGCCTGGCCAACATGGAGAAACCCCGTCTCTACTAAAAATGCAAAAATTAGCCAGGCATGGTGGCTATGCCTATAGTCCCAGGTACTTGGGAGGCTGAGGCGGGAGAATTGATTGAACCTGGGAGGTGGAGGTTGCACTGAGCCAAGATCACACCACTGCACTCCTGGGCAAGAGAGCGAGTCTCCATCTGAAAAGAAAGAAAGAAAGAAGGAAGGAAGGAAGGAAGGAAGGAAGGAAGGAAGGAAGGAAGGAAGGAAGAAAGAAAGAAAGAAAGAAAGAAAAGAAAAGACAAAAATAGACATGTCCATGTTGATGTTCTTAATTTTATAATTTATCATCCAGAAAGGTATCATACCCACAGTACTATTGTGGATGTTATGCTATCCTCTTTTCTCAGAGTTAGAGAATACTTCAGTATTAAAAATTATCTTATTGAATAATTTTAGTCACTCTTGTAAGTCAGAACCACTTCTCTTCACTCTGTGTTTTAACTTGAGTAACATAAAAATCTCTGCCTATGGCCACATTGTATTTGTGTGTTCATTAGTGTTTTTCGTGTGTGAGTGTGTGTGTGTGTTTTCTAGGACTGCTGACATTCAGAGATGTAGCCATAGAATGCTTTCTGGCAGAGTGGCAATGCCTGGATCATGCTCAGCAGAATTTATATAGAGATGTGATGTCAGAGAACTACAGAAACCTGGTCTTCCTGGGTGAGGAAAACTTCAATACACAATTTCTAATATACCCTGAAAATGTCCTTTCTCTCTTTTCTAAGATTTTTTTGGTAATTTCTGCTTTGCATGAAATTTTAGCTCTCAGATTTTAAGAAAATCTTGGGGATTCACTGGTGTAGAACAAATTCTTTAAGATGTTTTATCTTGACCTGAACTTTTCCCTTTCCTGAGCTTATGTATCTTTTGCTCTAGGTTAGTGGCAATTCCAAAAATGTCATGGCATAAAATACTGTTGCCCACACCTTAGAATTCAGTTTCCACCACCAATGTTTGATTCAGTAGTACTGAGTAATGAAATTAAGGACCTACAAATTTAAAATATTTTCTAAATATGTAGAAATCTCTGTTATGAACCAATATTACTTTTTTAGAATTTTCTATTATATCCTCTTTACTAAGCATAATATTAGGTTGGTAATTAAAGAATTCAGTAAATTTGTGTTACTTTTTTTCTTAATTAAACAGGTATGGCTGTCTCTAAGCCAGACTTGATCACCTGCCTGGAGCCCTGTAACAGCCCTGTAATATAAAGAGAATTGAGATGGTAGCCAAACACCCAGGTAGGTGAGAGTGAATGAAGCAGATGACACAGATGAAAGGTACACAAATCAGGGAGGCAGCCAGTCTTTAAAATGTGGTCTGGGGAGCTGTGCTTTGATGGAAAGTTTCTGGGAAGCCCAAGTCATTTTATTCTTTTGCTCTCACATAGGGACACCTTCTGCCCCATGCTTTTAAATTCTCTAAGGATTCTATTTTCTCTTCAGTAATATTCCTTCAAGTTCAGGGTGAGCCAAAGTTTTCTTTATGGCTTACCAAGGACTGCACAAACTGACTGCTTTGCTATTGCTTTTGGGGACATACAAATATCTGCATATTTTTTAGAAACTCTATGTTAAACTATTTTTAAAATTCTTTTTTTGCATCATGTCCAAAATATGTGAGAATAGTAGTTTCAGTTTCATTGGTGGTTGTCCACTTTTCTGCACTTGCCATTCTGTTTTTATTACTATAGCTTTGAAATATAGTTTAAAGATTTTTTACCAAATTTTTTTATTTTTAAATTTTTATCCACATATTTATTTATTTAGAGGCTGGGTTATGAGACTTGCTGTGGGGGGATATGCAAGCAGGGTACCGCTTATGTCTTCATTTTACTGTGTTGCATACTTTATATATAGATTCATAGATGGAATTGCTATATCATATGATAATTTCATTTCTAATTATTTGACGAACATTCATGATGTTTTTTATGATGGCTGCACCTTTTTTCTCACCAACAACTTACATAGGTTTCTATTTCTTTACATCATCAACATAGTTGGTGTTTTTGAAAAATTCATAGTGGCCATTCTAATTGATATAAGGGAATTTTGTTTTGTATTGTGATTTTGTTTTTCATTTTTCTATAATTTATTAATTATGTGCAACCTTTCAAATGTTTCTTCCAATTTGTATATCTTTTTAAAATTAAAATTTAGTTTAATTATTTGTCCATTTTTCCTTTTTAAGATGAAGATTCACTCTTGTTGCCCAGGCTGGAATGCAATTGCATGATGTCAGCTCACTGCAACCTCCGCCGTCTGGGTTCAAGTGATTTTTCTTTCTCAGCCTCCCAAGTAACTGAGATTACAGGCATGCACCACCATGCCCAGCTAATTTTTTATTTTCAGTAAAGATGGGGTTTTACCATGTTGGTCAGGTCTCAAACTCCTGACCTCAGGTAATCCACTCACCTCGGCCTCCCAAAATGCTGGGACTACAGGCGTGAGCCATTGCACGGAGCTATATCAACTTTTTAAATTACAATTTAATAAAAGTAGAAAATAATAGCCAAATAAACATTTAAAAACTCACCAATATGTGAACAGTAAACATGTTCCTGGACAACGAATAGGTCAAAGAGAAAAAGCAAAGGGAAATCAGAAAGTATAATGAGAAAAAAGAAAATAGAAACATAACATACAATAACCCCTAGGATACAAAAAAAAAAAAAAACCCACAAAACAGTTCTAAATCAGAAGTTTACAGTGATATATTTCTATATTAAGAAAAAAGAAAAGATGTCAAAAAACATACCTTTAATCCACAGAAATACTTGAAAAGAGCAACTAAATAATCCCAATGTAGGCATAATAAAGAAAATAATCTTAATTATGATTATTTATTAAATAATCATAAAATTATGATTATTTATTAAATAATCATAAAATTATGATTATTTAATAAATAATCATAAAAATTATGATTATTTTATAATCATAAAAATTATGATTTTTTTATGATCGGGTGCAGTGGCTCACACCTGTAATCCCAGCACTTTGGGAGGCAGAGGTGGGTGAATGACCTGAGGTCAGGAGTTCAAGACCAGCCTGGCCAACATGGTGAAACCCGATCTCTACTAAAAATACAAAAATTAGCTGGGTGCACTGGTGGGCTCCTGTAATCCCAGCTACTCGGGAGGCTGAGGCAGGAGAATCGCTTGAACCTGCGAGGCGGAGGTTGCAGTGAGCCGAGATGTTGAATTGCACTCCGGCCTGGGCAACAAGAGTGAGACTCTGTCTCAAAACAAATAAACAAACAAACAAAGACAATAGTGGTTAACATTCCATAATGCCAAATGTTAGCTCAGAGGGACTTTACTGAGAGGGGCCTCTAACCCCATAAATTTTAGGAAAGACTCTAAGCTTTTGAAGTTGCGCCTCAAACACAAGTTTTGTCAAGTGTTCTTGCCTTTTATTAAAGGGGACCTTTTATCTTAATTGTCTTAGGAGACACTCTAACTCCCCTAAATTGGGCTACTAACCCAATCCCATTCCATACCCCGGTACGCCACCACTTACAAAACATTAGTCAGTTGGTGATTCAATCTATTTCCTGTGGGTTGGTGGTTTCCTTAGTATCATCCCTTTGTGATTCACTGAAAAGAAGCTTCCAGAAATGGTCCCAATTCAGAACCGAAGAGTGGGTTCTTGGATCTCATACAAGAAATAATTCAGAGCCGTGGGTGCTGGCTCATACCTGTAACCGAGGCAATTTGGGAGGCAGAGGCAGGAGATCACTTGAGGTCAGGAGTTCGAGACCAGCCTGGCCAACATGGTGAAACCCCCATTTCTACTAAAAATACAAAAAATAGCCGGGCATAGTGGTGTGTGCCTGTAATCCCAGCTAATCCAGAGGCTGAGGCAGGGGAATCTCTTGAACCCAGAAGGTAGAAGTTGCAATGAGCTGAGATGGTGCCACTGCACTCCATCCACCCTGGGCAACAGAGCAGGACTCTGTCTCAAAGGAAGAAAAAAAAAAGAAAAGAAAGAATTTTGGGCGAGTCTGCAATGCAAAATAAAAGTAAATTTATTAGGAAAGTAAAGGAATAAAAGAATAGCTACTCTATAGGCAGAGCAGCAGTGTGGGCTGCTCAACTAAAAATACTTACAGTTATTTCTTGACTATATGCTAACCAAGGAGTGGATTATTCATGAGTTTTACAAGAAAGGGATGGGCGATTCCCAGAACTGAGTGTTTCTCTTCTTTTTAGACCATGTAAGGTAACTTTCTGATGTTGCCATGGCATTCGTTAACTGTCGTGGTAAACATGACAATAACATAACATAACTGGTTGAAATGTCTTTCACATGTGAATGCATTATAATTAGCATGTAACGATCCGTGAGGACAATCAAAGGTCCCTTTTGTTCACATCTGGTTTTGGTGAATTTTTGTGGCTTCTTTACTGCAAACTGCTTTATCAGCAAGGTCTTTGTGAACTGTATCTTGTGCCAATCTCCTATTTATCCTGTGACTTAGAATGCCTGACCTCATGGAAATACAGTCCTGTAGGTCTCAGCCCCATTTTACCCAGCACCTGTTCCAGATGCAGTTGCTCTGGTTCAAATGCCTCTGACATGGCCACAGAGTGTTGCAATGTGGCTGGTCTGAACTGCAATGTGCTAGAAAGGTAAAATACAGGGTTACATTAAAAGATTTAGCTTCAAAAGCGTATATGCTTTATTAACCATTACACACTAATCACAAATTATAATAACAATATTTTGGATCTATTGGACTGATTAAATTGTTACAATCAATTCCTCCTGTTATTCCACCTGTTTCTTTTTTTTTTTTTTATTTTGAGACAGAGTCGCTCTGTTGCCAGACTGTAGTGCTGTGGCGGGATCTTGGCTCCCTGCAACCTCGGCCTCCCGGATTCAAGCGATTCTCCTGCATCAGCCTCTAGAGTAGCTGGGATTGCAAGTGCCTGTCACCACACCCAGTTAATTTTTCTATTATTGGTAGAGCCGGGGTTTTGCCATGTCAGCCAGGCTGATCTTGAACTCCTGACCTCAGGTGGTTTGCCATCTCAGCCTCTCAAAGTGCTGGGACTACAGGTGTGAGCCACTGGGCCGGCCCCACCTTTTTCTTTTTACTTTTTAACATTTGGCCACTAGCACATTCAACAGTTACAAATGGCTCATATTTTACAGCAGAGGATTACCTCTTTTTTGAAATCTCAGGCTGTCTGCATGTATTAGTACATTTTCACACTGCTATAAACAAATACCTCAGATTGCATATATTTTTTTTAAAGTGGTTTAGTTGAATCATAATTCTACACGCCTGAAGAATCCTCAGGAAATTTAAAATCATGACCATGACAGAAGGTGAAGGGAAAGCAAGGCACATCTTACATGGTGGAAAAAGGGAGAGAACTTGGAGGAGGGACGTGCCACATTTTTAAACCATCAGGTATCTTGAGAGCTCCCTTACTATCACAAGAACAGCATAAGGATAATCCCCCCCAGTGATCCAATCACCTCCTACCCAGACCCTGCCCTGACAGGTGGGAATTACAACTTTTTATTTTTTCTTTGAGAAGGAGTCTCACTCTGTAGCCCAGGCTGGAGTGCAATGGTGCCATCTCAGCTCACTGCAACCTCTGTCTCCTGGGTTGAAGCAATTCTCCTGCCTCAGCCTCCCAAGTAGCTGGCACTATAGGCACGCGCCACTACGCCTGGCTAATTTTTGTATTTTTAGCAGAGGAGGGGTTTCACCATATTGTCAGGCTGGTCTCGAACTCCTGACCTCGTGATGGAGCCACAGAGTCAAACCATATCACTGCAAAGGATCCACAGCAAGGAAGGTCAGAACATCCAAATTTTTCTTTCTTTTCTTTCTTTTTTTTTTTTGAGATGGAGTCTCACACTGTCGCCCAGGCTGGAGTGCAGTGGCACGATCTCGGCTCACTGCAAGCTCCCCCTCCCGGATTCACGCCATTCTCCTGCCTCAGCCTCCCGGGTAGCTGGGACTACAGGCGCCGGCCACCACACCCCGCTAATTTTTTTTTGTATTTTTAGTAGAGGCGGGGTTTCACTGCATAACATCCAAATTTTAAAAATAATTGTCATTATATTCTTTCAATTTATGAATAACTATATTATATATCATTTATAAATGCATATGACGTTATACACAAGGTTAAATGCAAGTATCCTCTGGAGTTGACCTGGCTCAGATCAGGGAAGAAGACTTGCCTGTAAAGGCTGCTGCCTAGGCTGTTATTTTTACTTCATTCAGCCCAGTGATCAAATATTCTGTCATTCAGGCATGAAGGGTGGGGCCTGAAACCTTATCCAATCAGGGGCCGTGGACTAGAAACTTTTCAATCAGGCATGCAGCTGGAGAGACCAGGACGCTTCCGTAATTTTCTGGGTCCTTTGTGTTTCTCTGCGTCTAGAGCTCCAGTTCTTCTCTTCACGGCTCTGCGTCCTCTGCTCCTAGAGGCCAAGACTCTGTGGCTTCGTGTCCTGCAGGTATTCGCAGATTTATGGCTAAAACACCGGAATCCCCTGGAAGCCGAGAAATGGTGAGTGCTGGGTCTGTCATCTGAGAGAGGGGCGGAAGCTGGTTGGAACCAGCTGAAAGTGGCTGTAGCAGGACCCAGACTTCCTCACAGTCCGCTCCGGGGTCTGAGGACCCATATCATCCTTGGCCCAGCTCGGCTCTTAGTCCCCTCGAAGCGTAAGATGCTGGGCAGCTCTGCCCTCCCAGCGCCTCATCTCACCCATTTTTGTCGTTTATAACGGAAAAGATTTAAGAGCAATGGGAGAACAATGAGCTTCTCCATAACTGTTAAAATATAAGTTTCTTTTTCCCTGCCCTGCCCTATCAGACACCAGCAATCTTCTTTACAGTAATGGAAGCATGAACTGCATTGACCTCTTCCTACCAAACGGAAACAGGGCAGGCAGTGCATGCAGCCTTCCTTAGATGCGAAGGTTGAACTAAACTCTCCTGAACGTATCTTGAATCCCTCAAGTTTATAAGTTACTTGGTAATCTCGGCCCTGCTTTATGCAAAGCAACTTCTGGTTTCATTGAACTTTTTTTTTTTTTTTTTTTTTTTTAAGATGAAGTCTCATTCTGTTGTCCAGGCTAGAGTACAGTGGTGCAATCTTGGCTCACTGCAACCTCCGCCTTCCAGTTTCAAGCAATTCTCCTGCCTCATCCTCTCGAGTAGCTGGGATTACAGGCATGTGCCACACGCCCAGCTAATTTTTGTATTTTTAGTAGACACGGGGATTCACCATGTTGGCCAGGCTGGTCTCGAACTCCTGACCTCGTGATCTCCCCACCTTGGCCTCCCAAAGTGCTGGAATTACAGGAGTGAGCCACAGCGCCCAACCCCTTGTACTATTTATGTCTCAGCTCTGATTTTGGTTATTTCTTGTCTTTTGCGAGCGTTGAAGTTGGTTTGATCTTACTTTTGAAATTCTTTTAATTGTAACATTAGATTTTTAAATTGAGATCTTTCTAACTTTTTGATGTGGGTGTTTCGTGATACACATTTTGTTCTTAACACTGCCTTAGCTGTAACAGAGATTCTAGTATGTTGTATTTTGGCTGTAACTAGTTTCAAAATTTTTTTTTATGTCTGCCTTGATTTCATTATTTACAAAATAGCCATTTGGAAGATGATTACTCAATTTTTATGTAATTGCATCATTTCATATGTTTTTGGTGGTATTGTATTGAATTACTCTTCTATACATTTTCTTTTTAAAAGTAATGATAGAGAAACATAAGAAGAAAAAAATGCTGTGCTCTTAATCTAAATGCTAAAAATTATTCAATACTTAGTACCAACTCCCAGGGTGCTACGAAAATTAAATCACAAAATGTGTCATTCCCAACACAGTGTTCTGTGACATGCTCCTGAGCACATAGTACCTGCTTAATAAACATTTTATTAGTACATGTGTACATATTTCCTAGGTGCAGATTTACTCAGACATTGCTGCCTTCTGTTGTCCCTGTAAACTTAAAAAAGTCAACAAAAAATATAATATTTCAGCATGGTGGTTAGTTGTCTTTATTTGTATCACAAGTATGTGTATTGTGACAGACGTGGCGGGTGTAAGGGACTCTTTGCTGTGCCTGCTTTCTCTCGCTAATGCTAATAATGTGTCTGGGAAAGCACAATCAGCATTTACAGGGGACTTGTTGAAAAAGCCCATTCCTGGAC
>NC_037672.1:90606002-90616226 GCF_003255815.1 Theropithecus gelada | reverse complement strand
GTCCAGGAATGGGCTTTTTCAACAAGTCCCCTGTAAATGCTGATTGTGCTTTCCCAGACACATTATTAGCATTAGCGAGAGAAAGCAGGCACAGCAAAGAGTCCCTTACACCCGCCACGTCTGTCACAATACACATACTTGTGATACAAATAAAGACAACTAACCACCATGCTGAAATATTATATTTTTTGTTGACTTTTTTAAGTTTACAGGGACAACAGAAGGCAGCAATGTCTGAGTAAATCTGCACCTAGGAAATATGTACACATGTACTAATAAAATGTTTATTAAGCAGGTACTATGTGCTCAGGAGCATGTCACAGAACACTGTGTTGGGAATGACACATTTTGTGATTTAATTTTCGTAGCACCCTGGGAGTTGGTACTAAGTATTGAATAATTTTTAGCATTTAGATTAAGAGCACAGCATTTTTTTCTTCTTATGTTTCTCTATCATTACTTTTAAAAAGAAAATGTATAGAAGAGTAATTCAATACAATACCACCAAAAACATATGAAATGATGCAATTACATAAAAATTGAGTAATCATCTTCCAAATGGCTATTTTGTAAATAATGAAATCAAGGCAGACATAAAAAAAATTTTTGAAACTAGTTACAGCCAAAATACAACATACTAGAATCTCTGTTACAGCTAAGGCAGTGTTAAGAACAAAATGTGTATCACGAAACACCCACATCAAAAAGTTAGAAAGATCTCAATTTAAAAATCTAATGTTACAATTAAAAGAATTTCAAAAGTAAGATCAAACCAACTTCAACGCTCGCAAAAGACAAGAAATAACCAAAATCAGAGCTGAGACATAAATAGTACAAGGGGTTGGGCGCTGTGGCTCACTCCTGTAATTCCAGCACTTTGGGAGGCCAAGGTGGGGAGATCACGAGGTCAGGAGTTCGAGACCAGCCTGGCCAACATGGTGAATCCCCGTGTCTACTAAAAATACAAAAATTAGCTGGGCGTGTGGCACATGCCTGTAATCCCAGCTACTCGAGAGGATGAGGCAGGAGAATTGCTTGAAACTGGAAGGCGGAGGTTGCAGTGAGCCAAGATTGCACCACTGTACTCTAGCCTGGACAACAGAATGAGACTTCATCTTAAAAAAAAAAAAAAAAAAAAAAAAGTTCAATGAAACCAGAAGTTGCTTTGCATAAAGCAGGGCCGAGATTACCAAGTAACTTATAAACTTGAGGGATTCAAGATACGTTCAGGAGAGTTTAGTTCAACCTTCGCATCTAAGGAAGGCTGCATGCACTGCCTGCCCTGTTTCCGTTTGGTAGGAAGAGGTCAATGCAGTTCATGCTTCCATTACTGTAAAGAAGATTGCTGGTGTCTGATAGGGCAGGGCAGGGAAAAAGAAACTTATATTTTAACAGTTATGGAGAAGCTCATTGTTCTCCCATTGCTCTTAAATCTTTTCCGTTATAAACGACAAAAATGGGTGAGATGAGGCGCTGGGAGGGCAGAGCTGCCCAGCATCTTACGCTTCGAGGGGACTAAGAGCCGAGCTGGGCCAAGGATGATATGGGTCCTCAGACCCCGGAGCGGACTGTGAGGAAGTCTGGGTCCTGCTACAGCCACTTTCAGCTGGTTCCAACCAGCTTCCGCCCCTCTCTCAGATGACAGACCCAGCACTCACCATTTCTCGGCTTCCAGGGGATTCCGGTGTTTTAGCCATAAATCTGCGAATACCTGCAGGACACGAAGCCACAGAGTCTTGGCCTCTAGGAGCAGAGGACGCAGAGCCGTGAAGAGAAGAACTGGAGCTCTAGACGCAGAGAAACACAAAGGACCCGGAAAAATACGGAAGCGTCCTGGTCTCTCCAGCTGCATTCCTGATTGAACAGTTTCTAGTCCACGGCCCCTGATTGGATAAGGTTTCAGGCCCCACCCTTCATGCCTGAATGACAGAATATTTGATCACTGGGCTGAATGAAGTAAAAATAACAGCCTAGGCAGCAGCCTTTACAGGCAAGTCTTCTTCCCTAATCTGAGCCAGGTCAACACCAGAGGATACTTGCATTTAACCTTGTGTATAACGTCATATGCATTTATAAATGATATATAATATAGTTATTCATAAATTGAAAGAGTATAATGACAATTATTTTTAAAATTTGGATGTTATGCAGTGAAACACCGCCTCTACTAAAAATACAAAAAAAAAATTAGCGGGATGTGGTGGCCGGCGCCTGTAGTCCCAGCTACCCGGGAGGCTGAGGCAGGAGAATGGCGTGAATCCGGGAGGGGGAGCTTGCAGTGAGCCGAGATCGTGCCACTGCACTGCAGCCTGGGCGACAGTGTGAGACTCCATCTCAAAAAAAAAAAAAAAAAAAGAAAAAGAAAAATTTGGATGTTCTGACCTTCCTTGCTGTGGATTCTTTGCAGTGATATGGTTTGACTCTGTGGCTCCATCACGAGGTCAGGAGTTCGAGACCAGCCTGACAATATGGTGAAACCCCTCCTCTGCTAAAAATACAAAAATTAGCCAGGCGTAGTGGCGCGTGCCTATAGTGCCAGCTACTTGGGAGGCTGAGGCAGGAGAATTGCTTCAACCCAGGAGACAGAGATTGCAGTGAGCCGAGATGGCACCACTGCACTCCAGCCTGGGCTACAGAGTGAGACTCCTTCTCAAAGAAAAAATAAAAAGTTGTAATTCCCACCTGTCAGGGCAGGGTCCGGGTAGGAGGTGATTGGATCACTGGGGGGGATTATCCTTATGCTGTTCTTGTGATAGTAAGGGAGCTCTCAAGATACCTGATGGTTTAAAAATGTGGCACGTCCCTCCTCCAAGTTCTCTCCCTTTTTCCACCATGTAAGATGTGCCTTGCTTTCCCTTCACCTTCTGTCATGGTCATGATTTTAAATTTCCTGAGGATTCTTCAGGCGTGTAGAATTATGATTCAACTAAACCACTTAAAAAAAAAATGCAATCTGAGGTATTTGTTTATAGCAGTGTGAAAATGTACTAATACATGCAGACAGCCTGAGATTTCAAAAAAGAGGTAATCCTCTGCTGTAAAATATGAGCCATTTGTAACTGTTGAATGTGCTAGTGGCCAAATGTTAAAAAGTAAAAAGAAAAAGGTGGGGCCGGCCCAGTGGCTCACACCTGTAGTCCCAGCACTTTGAGAGGCTGAGATGGCAAACCACCTGAGGTCAGGAGTTCAAGATCAGCCTGGCTGACATGGCAAAACCCCGGCTCTACCAATAATAGAAAAATTAACTGGGTGTGGTGACAGGCACTTGCAATCCCAGCTACTCTAGAGGCTGATGCAGGAGAATCGCTTGAATCCGGGAGGCCGAGGTTGCAGGGAGCCAAGATCCCGCCACAGCACTACAGTCTGGCAACAGAGCGACTCTGTCTCAAAATAAAAAAAAAAAAAAGAAACAGGTGGAATAACAGGAGGAATTGATTGTAACAATTTAATCAGTCCAATAGATCCAAAATATTGTTATTATAATTTGTGATTAGTATGTAATGATTAATAAAGCATATACGCTTTTGAAGCTAAATCTTTTAATGTAACCCTGTATTTTACCTTTCTAGCACATTGCAGTTCAGACCAGCCACATTGCAACACTCTGTGGCCATGTCAGAGGCATTTGAACCAGAGCAACTGCATCTGGAACAGGTGCTGGGTAAAATGGGGCTGAGACCTACAGGACTGTATTTCCATGAGGTCAGGCATTCTAAGTCACAGGATAAATAGGAGATTGGCACAAGATACAGTTCACAAAGACCTTGCTGATAAAGCAGTTTGCAGTAAAGAAGCCACAAAAATTCACCAAAACCAGATGTGAACAAAAGGGACCTTTGATTGTCCTCACGGATCGTTACATGCTAATTATAATGCATTCGCATATGAAAGACATTTCAACCAGTTATGTTATGTTATTGTCATGTTTACCACGACAGTTAACGAATGCCATGGCAACATCAGAAAGTTACCTTACATGGTCGAAAAAGAAGAGAAACACTCAGTTCTGGGAATCGCCCATCCCTTTCTTGTAAAACTCATGAATAATCCACTCCTTGGTTAGCATATAATCAAGAAATAACTGTAAGTATTTTTAGTTGAGCAGCCCACACTGCTGCTCTGCCTATAGAGTAGCTATTCTTTTATTCCTTTACTTTCCTAATAAATTTACTTTTATTTTGCATTGCAGACTCGCCCAAAATTCTTTCTTTTCTTTTTTTTTTCTTCCTTTGAGACAGAGTCCTGCTCTGTTGCCCAGGGTGGATGGAGTGCAGTGGCACCATCTCAGCTCATTGCAACTTCTACCTTCTGGGTTCAAGAGATTCCCCTGCCTCAGCCTCTGGATTAGCTGGGATTACAGGCACACACCACTATGCCCGGCTATTTTTTGTATTTTTAGTAGAAATGGGGGTTTCACCATGTTGGCCAGGCTGGTCTCGAACTCCTGACCTCAAGTGATCTCCTGCCTCTGCCTCCCAAATTGCCTCGGTTACAGGTATGAGCCAGCACCCACGGCTCTGAATTATTTCTTGTATGAGATCCAAGAACCCACTCTTCGGTTCTGAATTGGGACCATTTCTGGAAGCTTCTTTTCAGTGAATCACAAAGGGATGATACTAAGGAAACCACCAACCCACAGGAAATAGATTGAATCACCAACTGACTAATGTTTTGTAAGTGGTGGCGTACCGGGGTATGGAATGGGATTGGGTTAGTAGCCCAATTTAGGGGAGTTAGAGTGTCTCCTAAGACAATTAAGATAAAAGGTCCCCTTTAATAAAAGGCAAGAACACTTGACAAAACTTGTGTTTGAGGCGCAACTTCAAAAGCTTAGAGTCTTTCCTAAAATTTATGGGGTTAGAGGCCCCTCTCAGTAAAGTCCCTCTGAGCTAACATTTGGCATTATGGAATGTTAACCACTATTGTCTTTGTTTGTTTGTTTATTTGTTTTGAGACAGAGTCTCACTCTTGTTGCCCAGGCCGGAGTGCAATTCAACATCTCGGCTCACTGCAACCTCCGCCTCGCAGGTTCAAGCGATTCTCCTGCCTCAGCCTCCCGAGTAGCTGGGATTACAGGAGCCCACCAGTGCACCCAGCTAATTTTTGTATTTTTAGTAGAGATCGGGTTTCACCATGTTGGCCAGGCTGGTCTTGAACTCCTGACCTCAGGTCATTCACCCACCTCTGCCTCCCAAAGTGCTGGGATTACAGGTGTGAGCCACTGCACCCGATCATAAAAAAATCATAATTTTTATGATTATAAAATAATCATAATTTTTATGATTATTTATTAAATAATCATAATTTTATGATTATTTAATAAATAATCATAATTTTATGATTATTTAATAAATAATCATAATTAAGATTATTTTCTTTATTATGCCTACATTGGGATTATTTAGTTGCTCTTTTCAAGTATTTCTGTGGATTAAAGGTATGTTTTTTGACATCTTTTCTTTTTTCTTAATATAGAAATATATCACTGTAAACTTCTGATTTAGAACTGTTTTGTGGGTTTTTTTTTTTTTTTGTATCCTAGGGGTTATTGTATGTTATGTTTCTATTTTCTTTTTTCTCATTATACTTTCTGATTTCCCTTTGCTTTTTCTCTTTGACCTATTCGTTGTCCAGGAACATGTTTACTGTTCACATATTGGTGAGTTTTTAAATGTTTATTTGGCTATTATTTTCTACTTTTATTAAATTGTAATTTAAAAAGTTGATATAGCTCCGTGCAATGGCTCACGCCTGTAGTCCCAGCATTTTGGGAGGCCGAGGTGAGTGGATTACCTGAGGTCAGGAGTTTGAGACCTGACCAACATGGTAAAACCCCATCTTTACTGAAAATAAAAAATTAGCTGGGCATGGTGGTGCATGCCTGTAATCTCAGTTACTTGGGAGGCTGAGAAAGAAAAATCACTTGAACCCAGACGGCGGAGGTTGCAGTGAGCTGACATCATGCAATTGCATTCCAGCCTGGGCAACAAGAGTGAATCTTCATCTTAAAAAGGAAAAATGGACAAATAATTAAACTAAATTTTAATTTTAAAAAGATATACAAATTGGAAGAAACATTTGAAAGGTTGCACATAATTAATAAATTATAGAAAAATGAAAAACAAAATCACAATACAAAACAAAATTCCCTTATATCAATTAGAATGGCCACTATGAATTTTTCAAAAACACCAACTATGTTGATGATGTAAAGAAATAGAAACCTATGTAAGTTGTTGGTGAGAAAAAAGGTGCAGCCATCATAAAAAACATCATGAATGTTCGTCAAATAATTAGAAATGAAATTATCATATGATATAGCAATTCCATCTATGAATCTATATATAAAGTATGCAACACAGTAAAATGAAGACATAAGCGGTACCCTGCTTGCATATCCCCCCACAGCAAGTCTCATAACCCAGCCTCTAAATAAATAAATATGTGGATAAAAATTAAAAAATAAAAAAATTTGGTAAAAAATCTTTAAACTATATTTCAAAGCTATAGTAATAAAAACAGAATGGCAAGTGCAGAAAAGTGGACAACCACCAATGAAACTGAAACTACTATTCTCACATATTTTGGACATGATGCAAAAAAAGAATTTTAAAAATAGTTTAACATAGAGTTTCTAAAAAATATGCAGATATTTGTATGTCCCCAAAAGCAATAGCAAAGCAGTCAGTTTGTGCAGTCCTTGGTAAGCCATAAAGAAAACTTTGGCTCACCCTGAACTTGAAGGAATATTACTGAAGAGAAAATAGAATCCTTAGAGAATTTAAAAGCATGGGGCAGAAGGTGTCCCTATGTGAGAGCAAAAGAATAAAATGACTTGGGCTTCCCAGAAACTTTCCATCAAAGCACAGCTCCCCAGACCACATTTTAAAGACTGGCTGCCTCCCTGATTTGTGTACCTTTCATCTGTGTCATCTGCTTCATTCACTCTCACCTACCTGGGTGTTTGGCTACCATCTCAATTCTCTTTATATTACAGGGCTGTTACAGGGCTCCAGGCAGGTGATCAAGTCTGGCTTAGAGACAGCCATACCTGTTTAATTAAGAAAAAAAGTAACACAAATTTACTGAATTCTTTAATTACCAACCTAATATTATGCTTAGTAAAGAGGATATAATAGAAAATTCTAAAAAAGTAATATTGGTTCATAACAGAGCTTTCTACATATTTAGAAAATATTTTAAATTTGTAGGTCCTTAATTTCATTACTCAGTACTACTGAATCAAACATTGGTGGTGGAAACTGAATTCTAAGGTGTGGGCAACAGTATTTTATGCCATGACATTTTTGGAATTGCCACTAACCTAGAGCAAAAGATACATAAGCTCAGGAAAGGGAAAAGTTCAGGTCAAGATAAAACATCTTAAAGAATTTGTTCTACACCAGTGAATCCCCAATATTTTCTTAAAATCTGAGAGCTAAAATTTCATGCAAAGCAGAAATTACCAAAAAAATCTTAGAAAAGAGAGAAAGGACATTTTCAGGGTATATTAGAAATTGTGTATTGAAGTTTTCCTCACCCAGGAAGACCAGGTTTCTGTAGTTCTCTGACATCACATCTCTATATAAATTCTGCTGAGCATGATCCAGGCATTGCCACTCTGCCAGAAAGCATTCTATGGCTACATCTCTGAATGTCAGCAGTCCTAGAAAACACACACACACACTCACACACGAAAAACACTAATGAACACACAAATACAATGTGGCCATAGGCAGAGATTTTTATGTTACTCAAGTTAAAACACAGAGTGAAGAGAAGTGGTTCTGACTTACAAGAGTGACTAAAATTATTCAGTAAGATAATTTTTAATACTGAAGTATTCTCTAACTCTGAGAAAAGAGGATAGCATAACATCCACAATAGTACTGTGGGTATGATACCTTTCTGGATGATAAATTATAAAATTAAGAACATCAACATGGACATGTCTATTTTTGTCTTTTCTTTTCTTTCTTTCTTTCTTTCTTTCTTCCTTCCTTCCTTCCTTCCTTCCTTCCTTCCTTCCTTCCTTCCTTCCTTCTTTCTTTCTTTCTTTTCAGATGGAGACTCGCTCTCTTGCCCAGGAGTGCAGTGGTGTGATCTTGGCTCAGTGCAACCTCCACCTCCCAGGTTCAATCAATTCTCCCGCCTCAGCCTCCCAAGTACCTGGGACTATAGGCATAGCCACCATGCCTGGCTAATTTTTGCATTTTTAGTAGAGACGGGGTTTCTCCATGTTGGCCAGGCAGGTCTTGAACTCCTAACGTCAGGTAATCCACCTGCCTCGGCCTCCCAAAGTGCTGGGATTTCAGGCATGAGCCACCTCACCCAGCAGAACATATCTATTTTTGAGCATTGTATTTACATCATGCAGAATAAGTTGTGTGTATTTCTCAGATATAACAGTCATGATGAGTTGGAAGGTTCCTCTCAAATCTTAATATGTGCAATAAACTAAAGATCTTGTGCAGATTTTGTTTCAGGAGATTTGGGATAAAGTCTGAATTTCTGAGTTTTTAGCAAGCTCACCAATATTTCTAGCCTAGAAAGCATACGTTGTCAAACATCCAGTAAGTGGCAGAGTCTGAGTTTATCCCAGTTTCTCTCATCTGTAAATAAAGATAAGAGCCTTCATTTTTAAAAGACAAATATATTAAATGAGATAGCTTATGCACTTCAGCTTGTAAATCTCCTATGTGTACTTAATAATTAAGAGAATAAAAATTAACTCTATAGTGGAAAAAAATGTCAGAGACATCTTGAACCAAGTGAGTAAAACTGTTATCAACTGTCCTGGGACACATTTTTATTATCTGCTGGTCCACACAGGACACAACATCACTGCTATAGTATTTCTCTCCTCTCAGAGAAGTAAATTGTAATCTAAATTTAATTATCTATCTATCTATATAATTTTTTTTGAGACTGAGTCTCAGTCTGTTGCCCAGGCTGGAGTGCAGTGGTGTGATCTTGGCTCACTGCAACCTCCGCCTCCTGTCTTCAAGTAATTCTCCTGCCTCAGCCTCCTGAGTAGCTGGGATTACAGGTATGTGCCACCACGCCTGGCTAATTTTTGTATTTTGTTTAGTAGAGACAGAGTTTCTTCATGTTGGCCAGGCTAGTCTCAAACTCCAGACCTCATGTGATCGGCCTGCCTCGGCCTCCCAAAGTGCTAGGATTACAGGCATGAGCCACCGCGACTGGCTTAAATTTAGTTATAAAGAAACATTAGTTTTATGCAAAGTTGAAGGTGCAGATAACTTCCCCGTGCTGTAATTTTTAATGGTAATTTTAAGTAGTCATCCTTTAGCACCCTGGAAAGCAAGTATCTTCTAATGATTTTTTCAGGACTTCCTGGGTAATAAATGCCATCCTGTTTAAATGAGCATTTTCGAAATCTTGTTCTGCATGGAACTAATAGAGCACACAGATGAAACCTCAACAGGACATGTTTCACTTTTCACTAATACCAAAGACAACTGTGTTTCCCCAATAGAAATCTTGAGTATCCACACCTTCTCACGTTCAACAGCTACAATGGGAACATTTTAAATATTACGGGTCATAAATTTGTGGTGAGAATTCTGCATGGCATACAAGAACCCAAGATCAAGAGAATGTATAGAAGGCTGTGGTATACAGAAAAAATTATTTTGTTCACAACCCCTTGACTATCATAAAAATAACAAAGAATAATTGAAACAAACTCATTAGGGATAAACAGCACAAGTAGAGAAGTAAAAATTTGCATGTTCCAAACACATGGCATTCCAAAAGGCAGAGTAGACATTGCTCTATTTTTCTTTTCTTTTCTTTTCTTTTCTTTTTTTTTTTTTTTTTTTTTTTAGATAGAGTCTGGCTCTGTCACCCAGGCTGGAGTGTAGTGGTGCTATCTTTGCTTGCTGTAACCTCCACCTCCCGGGTTCAAGTGATTCTCCTGCCTCAGCCTCCTGAGCAGCTGGGATTACAGGTGCACGCCACCACGGCCGGCTAATTTTTGTATTTTTAGTAGAGACGGGATTTCACCATGTTAGTCAGACTGGTCTCTAACTCCTGACCTCGTTATCTGTCTGCCTCAGCCTCCCAAAGTGCTGGGATTACAGGTGTGAGAGACCATGCCCAGCCCCGATACTGCTCTTGATCTGAGACATGCTCACTTGATGAAAAGTGATTTTTTTCTTTTCCTCCTCTTTCTCTGAAATGTATTTTCAGATAAGATGC
>NC_037672.1:90592267-90605648 GCF_003255815.1 Theropithecus gelada | reverse complement strand
AATTGTGAATGGAAGTTCATTCATGATTTGGCTCTGTGTTTGTCTGTTATTGGTGTATAAGAATGCTTGTGATTTTTGCACATTAATTTTGTATCCTGAGACTTTGCTGAAGTTGCTTATCAGCTTAAGGAGATTTTGGGTTTAATGTTTTTAAATGATCACGTCGAATTTGAATTTTTGGGGGTCAAATATTTTGTGTTCTTAAGGTATAACCTAAATATTGAATAGGAAAATCCAGTTAAATTTTTTCTGTGGCAATATTAAATGAGTAGAAAGAAAGCTGAGTTTGTAATGATACAAAAGCATCTTGCTGCTTTTCTCTGGTGGGTGCAGCAAGAAGAATGTCATCCATATAATGATATTAAAAAACAGAAGGATGACGCTTTCGAACAGGATCCAAGGCCCTATGGACAAATTCTTGACACAAGGTAGGGCTATTTAACGTACCTTGAGGTAAAACTTTCCATTGATATCGAGAAAGTGGCTGAAAATTATTAAAAACAGGGACAGAGAAGATCCATACAATGATAAATTAACACAGTTAGAAACTGATTGTTTACAGGATTTAAAGTCCTATGTACGAATTTTTGACATATAGTAGGGCTATTAAGTATACCCTGGGGAAGAAGCTTTTGCTGATATTTTTGAATAGGTTGTCCATTATTATATTTAGGAATAATAAAGGCAAACTTTTTACAATCTTGAGGTTGTAACGGAATAGAGAAAAAACAATTTTTGAGATCTATGACCATTAATTTTTAACTTTGTGGGATAAGGGCAGGATTAGGAAGACCGGGCTGTAAACTTTCCCTAGGTTGAATGTAAACATTTATAGTTTTAAGAACAAGACAAAGACGGGAATTCCATGCAGAAGTACATGGCTTTAGATTCCTCTCGGCCATTTGTTTTTTGACTTACTCTTTTAAAATCCTAAGTATTTCTTTAGATAATCGCCACTGTTTCACCTAAAGAGGAGTGGTCGTTTTACACTTTAATTATAAAACTTGAGGCTGGTGAACAGTGGCTATGAGTTTAAAGGATTGTAGCCCATTTTGAACATCATATTTTTGGCAGCTGAGGGAATATGAAGAATGTTTAAAAAAGCACCAAATTGTTATGAAAGATTTTGTCCCCAAAGATTAATATTGATAGGAATAATATAAAAAAACACTTGACCTTGTTGACCTTTAGGACCGACACAGGTTAAAGGTTCTACGTTTTGATAAACCACAGAAGCAGCACCCAAGCCAGTGAGTATAACTGAAACTTATCTTTTTTCCCATTGTATAGGCCACTAATTTAAACAAATAATAGACATATTCACCCCCATATCAATTAACCCTTTAAAAACTATTTCATTAATATGCAATGAACATAAGGGCTTTTGATTAGAAACTAAAGTTTCCCAAAAAACAGTTTTTTCTGTGCTACCAAACCCTCCCTGTTGAGAATACGTTCCCCTGCCTCTAGGCATATAAATTGTGAACTTGTACCATAATAAGAATTTTATTAGTAACATCAAGATCAATGATTTCTGAAATCATCATTAACTTCCATATAACACTGTTGTTTTGACCTAACAAAAGTCCTACATGTCCTTTTGGCAAAGGGCCACACACTCTAATAGCTAATTTATATACTCCTCTATTAGGAGACAAAGTATAAGGCTGAGTAATAGCTAAGTCAGCAGCGGCGCTCTGCTTAGTTGCCGCATAAAGCTGAGAAACTGGGGTAAGGTGTGGGATCCTTAAGGAGGACTTGAATTTATTCCTTAATGTTGTAGGCCATTGCTCACTGAATATTGTAGTAGACTTGTATTGTAATTGTTGGGGCCCCAAGCCTGTGGGCCCCGACTCCTGTTTCCCAGGAGAGGAGACAGTAAATTTCCACTTCTATCAGTTTTGGAACGACATTTATTTGTCCAATGTCGACCTTTATCACAACATTTGTACACCTCTGAAGGCAGCTTTCTGCCTCGAGGGATAAAAGTGTTCAATTTTTATGACATTCTTTTTTGAAATGTCTAGGTTTACCACACTGAAAGCAAATACCTTGTTTGTTATTTCCTTTTAAGGCTTTAGACAAAGCTCCAGCAAATAATTGAGCATTATAAATAGCCCCTCCAACACTAACACAAGTTTTAATATATTTATCTAAATTGGCCCCATTGGCCTTTAACGATTTTAACAATTTTTGACAGTCAGCATAAGCATTTTTAAAAGACAATGTTTGTAACAAATTTTTTGAAGCAAAGCCAGCACTCAAAATTTTCAAGACAGCATCCTGAAGATGGCTATGAAATCTGGATAGGGTTCATTTGTGCCCTGTAAAATCTTCACAGAGGAAAGGGAAGATTTTCCTGTTATCTCTACCTTATTTCAGGCCCTTAAAAACAAAGTCTTGATTTGAGTAAAGGCAACATCATCTAGACCAGCCTGAGCATTAAGAGTAGCATATTGGCCCGTGCCTGTGAGTTGTTCCTCAGTGGGTCCTGGGGGATCACACATAACATTTTTTCTAGCCTGTACATGTGCCTTGTCCATTTACCAGCTGTGCAATTATAACCACTGAGAACGATCAAGAAAAGCCTTCCCCAAAGTCTTCCAGTCTATAGGAATCATCAAATTTTCTGATGAAAAAATATCAAGAAGACCAAGGATAGGGGTCCATAGTTAGAAATGGCAGCTTTCATTTCTTTTAAAAATTTAATTTGTAAGGCATTAAATTGGACATTATTGCCACCATTTGAAAACCGAGCATTAGGTGCAAAAGAAGCACAAATAATTAGAAACAGATCCAGCTCCTTAAAAAATTTTTTTTAAATTAAAAGTATATATAATATATAATAATACCCATATCCCCAAATATAAAGAATCCCAACATATTAATAAGAAAAGGCAAATAACCCAACCAAAAGTAGCAGAACAAAGAAATGACAATAAACCTATATGTCTAACATCATTACTCACTAGGAAATATGTATATTAATACCAAATTGAGAATCATTACATACACAATACAATGGTTAAAATTTAAAAACACAGAAAATATCAAGAGGTAGTTAATGTGTTAAGCAACTTGAATACTCAACTTCTGTTTGGAGTGTAAATTGGTGGAACCTATGCACCCCTATAACATAACAATTCCCTAGCTGGGGTTATTAATACTATATTAATATTAATAGTTAATATTAATGTGCTTATTTATTGACTATTGAAATACTCATAATATTTTAACAAACAATAAGATATACATATGCACTGGTTTTGACATATTAAACAGGTGTTTAGTATAAATTTAAAGTATGTCTGATGTGAACAGGGCTTCAACTTTGCCAAACAAAGGTAAAGATAAGGAAGCCAGTGGGTTGGAGGCTCTGGAAAGTCCTTTTTTAACAGGGCAGAAGGAAAAGAAACAGGGAAAGCTCGCAAAGGTGAATTAGAAGAATATATCTGTAATATTTGTTGAAGCATTTCCATAATACACTGCATGTCAGAATTTCCCTTAGAAGAAGGAAAAGCTGGCTTTTTCTCTTCTCCCCCTTTTGCTACCCCCCATCCTCTGTTATCCTGGCACAAATGGGCTCCATTTCAGATTTATTTTTTTCCCCAAATCCTCAGATACCTTTCCTCCTGTGGCTACATCACCACACTCTGAATCAGTCTCAAGTAACTCTAATGTCTGAGTGATAGAGTTACACAAGGTCCACAATTTTAGAGGCATAATATCCCCTAACTGGAGAGCTCTAAGCAGAGCTTTTACTACCTGTAACCATTCTCTGCGATTCAGCTGCACTTTAGTCTGATACTGAAACCAGTAACAATGTTGTTCAACATGGGCAAACAATCACTTCAAAATCTTTTTCTTTCACTTCTACTCCTATAGACAACAACAGTCCTTGAAACAGGCATAAATATTCTGAGGCCAGAGAGATGGAATTCCCATAATGAAAGCTTAAGAAGGTTCCCCTTAACCATATCCGTGCCTTACCCGCCCCTAGGGGGTTCCCCTTCTTGTTCTCCCCTACTCACCCGTGCTGACCCTGCTCGCTGTGCCACTTGTTGGGGTCCGTGCGGGGGGTGGTGGAGAATGAAAGAACACACAAAAGACAAAGACACACAGAGAACATGGCGGCCGCACTCAGAGCCTCCGCCTCACTTTATTTATACCCCATAAACCCCACGTCAGCAGAAAGAATGCAATGCAAAACAAACTTTCTTTTCCCAGATGTAACCTTCTACTCAGTTCCTTGTTTCTATGCTCTTCCTTATCTGCCCGCCTTCTTGGCGCCTACGGGAGTTCATTAAAAGTTCAATTGGAGGTACTGTCCTTGAGCCCTATCTATTCTCAGCATACTGTTTTCAAAGGCCCCTGCATTTTGGTACTTCCTGCTTTTGGTGCTGTACAAGGATGTACCTGTTCCACTTAAATTTTATTAAACAAATGTATCTATGTTTTCTTCCTTCTGGAAGTACTTTGATTTTAGATATGAGGTAGAATATAACTTTATTTTAGTTTCATTCAGGTTTTGTGAAGTAAATAGAAATATCCACATTATTAATGAATTACTTATTTCTCATTGAATTTACAGTCTAAATTTACTGTGAACAAAAATCATATATATAACATACAATATGTATGTATCTATAATACATGTGGTTTTAAGTGTATTTTTCCTCTATTTATTGTTCTGTCAATTATATTAGCTTTAATATTTATCTGGGCAAGTATTCCTTTCTAACTTTATCAGAAATTCCCTGGCTCTTCTTATCAAGAGTTGTTTTTACAAAAGAATTCTAGAAACATCTTTTTAACATTAAAATAAATACATGAAATGCTCATTGGATTTTGGTTACTGTACATTAAATTTAAAGTTGAATTTGAAAGAGTTGGCATCTTTATAACACTGAGATTTTCCTCAAGATACATGGAATCTCCATCGGTCTTTCAAGATCTCGTAAATACCCTCAATAGAGCTCATCATTTTCTTTATAGTCATTTATATTTATATTATAATCCTACATATTTTGTATACATTTTTGCAATTATGCATGGTACTATATTAACTAATTATTTGAGAAATACAAGGAAACTCTCTCTGTATTTGTGTGTATGTGTGTGTGTTCATATGCATGCACACATGTGTATGCATGAATTTTTAATGTACTTATCTCATTTTACACTCTTATTATTGAAGGATTCTTTATTTATTTTGGGGATATTCCACGTATATGTTCTTACTAATAATAATGTTTCCACTCCTCCTTATGACTGCTACGCTTCAACCATACTAAATTTAAAGACTTACAAATAAATCTCTTGTTCATTCACGTGTTGCCACATGCCATTTCTATCTCTTGAAAGTTTTTCCTCTTTTTTAATTCCTACTAATTCTTCAGCTTGTAGCTTACTCACCAATATTCCAGATTTTTTAAGACTTGGTTAGATGTCCTGCCTGTGTATTCCCATGTGACCATGCTTATTGGGGCACTTGCAACATGTATTAAAATTGCATAATTACTTGTCTATCTTGCTAGATGCCTGAAACAGTAGTCTCTCAAGTTGTAGTTTTTGATGTATCAATCAAAAGCTATTGCAAATACAGCTTTAATGAATGCTTATTATAAATTAGGCATTCCCATGTGATTAGCCTATATTATCACAATATGTAGTTTAAAAAAAAAAAAGCAAAAAAAAAAAAAAAAAAAGAAAGAAAACCCAAACAAACAAGTATGCAGAATTTAATGTATTTTATTTAACAGGTAAGAAAACTTAGGTTCAAATAGGTTAAAGTTATTCAAAGTCACAACTAGTAAGGTTGCAGATAGGTTTTGAATTCACATCCAGAAGAGAAGAGCAATAATTAGGACTCAAACTATGGTAATATCACTAGCAGTAGAGGTAAAGTATAGGGAGAGATTAAAGCAGTAGAGGCAAAGTATAGGGAAAGATTAAGGAAGTAGCACTGGCAGAATTTGATGATTTACAGGCTATAGTCATTGACAAAAAGGTAAATTCAAGGATTATCATTAAGTTTCTTGTTATGAGACACCGGGTTTCCAGTAGGCGAAGATAGGTAGATCAGAATTAATGGGGAATCAAGGAATTCTGCCTTGTACATCTTGAGTTTCAAACATTTTGGGAACATCTAAGTAAATGTCTTCAGAAAGTAGTTAATATATGGATCTGCAGTTCAGTGGAGAAGTTAGGTCAGAGGTTTGGGGTGTATAGTAAGAGCAGTTTAAAGCCATCAGTTTAAAACACTGTAACAAAGTTATGTAAAGTAATACTTAGGGACTAATAACATACATTTAAAGGTTAAAAAATCTAAATTTTAAATACTGTTGAAAGAATAATAAAGGAAAGAGATAAAGTTATAATACAATGAATCAATTCCCTGAAGACTGACTGATCAGAGGTTAAAAATCAAGACAGCATAATTCTATTACAGTCAAATAATTAATAGGATATAGTTGAAACAACTATAAAGTCAGTGAGCAGAGAGAATACTTCCTGTAACATGAAAATTTATCTCCTATAAAATGAAAAAAGGTCCACTGACAAGCATTTCAAAGCTTAGCCTAGAAAGTCAGCTAAATGAGACAAGATGTTATAAAGTTAACTCCCAACTAGGGACAAGCCTAGTCAGCCATACCGGTTCTGAGGAACCCTGGGAAAAGCCAAATTTTTCTACTGCCAAGTTTCCAGATGGATTTTCTCATGGATTGTTTGTGTCAGGTTGAGAAGAGTAGGGAGAAATTGTTTTTATCATTTGATAGGTTTCACTAGTTTTCTTGTTTTACTTCTGCTTCTAGTGACATAAATGTGAATCAGTATAGTCCACTGCTAAATAGCCTTCCTCCTCCACATTCCTAGAAATGTTAGCAAATTGAATCATATTTTCTCACTAATTCACATTATAATTCTAAATATATCTCAATCTCTTTAATTACTTAGCTTCATTTTACAATGGAGTCCAAGGCCATGCCATTTAAATTATCCTCTTTTAATCTGTCCATGCCTTAAAAATACATTCCCATGTACTAGAATGAGTATGGTAGAAGAATGTTTTCTTAAGGTGATAAAGATATTTGTAACACAAATTATCATTGTCTAAATAATTGTAGGATTAAATTTTAATACAGTGGTTTTGCTTTGTTTTCATACTTGTGTACAATGATACGGAAAATTCAATAAATAAAGGTAGGGATGAGAGATGAAAAAAATCAAAACTTCACAAACTAATTTGTTAGAGACTTATGGTACTTTAGGTTCCCCAAAAAATGAACAGAATCACCTGTAATCAAATCTTATCACATCAAGCTTTCAAATGTGCAGTGATGAAAAAGCAGAAAAAATGTGGCCTTTCAAAGATTCTAGTGTGCTATTTCAAAACAGAAACAATAGCAATACTTTAAAAATTCCAGTAAAGGAGAGAAGTGTCATTAGAACAATGAGAGAAAATGGTTTTAACTAAGTATTACACTTTCCTGACATTCAGAATAAATTGTAGTTTAGTAGTTCAGATTCACACTCTCTCCACCTCATTGATTATTCTTGGCTGAAATACAATAAAACACATATTGTTAATATACCTGCCTGCAGGTACTGTCTCCCTGTCCCAAAACTTATTAATATAATTATTCTGTTAATAACAGATCCACTGTCTGTGGAAAGTAATACATTTCATGTATCTTATTTCTTAATGTTTGTATGAACAATATTTTTGAGAAAGCAAAATATGACAAGATATTATACTACATGTCAAATGTTATTCACCTAATACATATGTAAAATAATATTATAATGCAATAATATTTTGATAAGACACAAGAATCAAAGTTCTGGTTCAAATCACCATTCCAATTCTTACTACGTATGTAGTTTTAGACAAAGCAGTTAACTTATCTAAGCCTTAATTTTCTCATCTATATCTAGAGTTTACCCCATCTTTCATAACTTTGTTGGTATATGATATATATTGGCATTTTTCACTTTATATATGGTAGCTATTGTTATGAGTTATGTATTTAAGCAAAACACACGAAAGAAAAAAATACATATCACAGAACTAAAACAGTACTTTGGGGAGTATTTGTGTAGCTCTGAAGATCAGTAACATTAACTTTGACAAAAAAGAAGTTGCAAATGCATAAATTGCCAAATTTTAACTTTTCTGCTGAGCAAATCTATGAGTCATTTATTAGTAGAGAAAGAAAAGAAAAAACACTAAAAAATATTCTGCTGCGGTAATGCTCTTCTCTCCTAACATTTATGTGACATGAAAAGATCCTCCAAACTTATAAACCGTTAGTATGTTTTGGAGACTTACCATAGGATTTTCTTCGGATTAAAGTTCTGTGAAAAATTCCTTCTAGAATATATTGCCCAGTGAATACTGGTGCCCTCCGCTGCAAAATATGTGGATTGAGTCATTTTGAAGATCCCCTGAAGATCATGATTTTCCCCCCATGTTGACGGTACCTCTTTAAATAGAACACTGAAATTAGTAGAAGGAAGATGAAAAAGAGAGACTAAACCTAGTGGTTTCCTTTGTCTGAGGCCTGTCTACAGGGCTTTAAGGATAGCTGTGAAAGATTCTCTATTACTGTGGCAAAGACTGCCCCCTGAATAATGCCCCTTGAATAATTCTCTAGGCTCATTACAGTGGAATACTTCTGCATTCACCAAAATTAATGAAAATGAAACTTATTTTAAGAAAGTTTTTAACGACAGATTCAGTTATCTTCCCAAATATTAACAAAATCACCTGCCCAATGAATCATGGTTATATGGTGTTTTCAGAATGTGATGTTGAATAATTTTAAAATACCGTAATGCTAAAAAGGAGAGCAAGGACCCAGGTGGTCAGAGTGAGTGGCTATCTCTTAAAATTAACATATGCCACATTTGAATAATCAAGATATTAAAAATAGTCATTTTGTTGATGCATTTATGTATTTTATTTACTGTTTTCTATCTCAATTCTACAATTCTTAGAATTTTTGAATTCATGTTTAGCTGTTACACATGTATTAAGTAAAATAAAATGTGATATTTTTATTCATATTCTCAATAACATATATATTATATTGAAAATAGCTTTAAAAATTTTGAAATATCTAAGTATTTACATATTTGTATACATAAGCTTACAGGCAAATATATCTGTTTCTAGACTCCAATGCTTTAAAAATTGGCTTATAAATATGGCTGTTCATATTAAATATCTTTCAGTACACTGGTTTAGAAACAGAGCTAAATTCACATAAGAGGTGGATACACCATATTAAAGTGAAATTTCTTTGAAGTCCACTTCCTGTTTGCTCACATGGCCTTACCAATCTACAAATGGATCAGGGAGTCCAGTCCTTCCACATACACAGAATAGTACTAAAGATATTTAGGTAGCAGGAGTAGCTGCCATTGATGGGCTGCATCTCCATTCAGATATTTCATGTGTGTGCATCTAGTAAACAAGCAAAGAAATGGCAGCTCCAGATATGTCAGATACCTGTATCATATGGCTGACTTCCCCTACTTTTCTTGCCTATCATAAAGAAACAGATTCACAATCCCAGCACTTTGGGAGAGCGAGGCAGGCAGATCATGAGGTCAAGAGATTGAGACCATCCTGGCCAATATGGTGGAATCCCATTTCTACTAAAAATACAAAAATTAGCTGGGTGTGGTGGTGCGGGCCTGTAGTTCCAGCTACTCAGGAGGCTGAGGCAGGAGAATCGCTTGACCCAGGGAGGCAGAAGTTGCCATGAGCCAAGATTGCATCACTGCACTCCAGCCTGTTGACAGAGTGAGACACCATCTCAAAAAAAAAAAAAAAAGAAAAAGAAAAAGAAAAAAAAGAAAGAAACAGATTCACACTCAATAGTAGAATAGTAGATAGACTCAAAAAGAACAGTTTGAGTGTCCTTTTTGAGGAATGCCATTTAAAAGGAAAAGAAAATAATTAATAAAGTTCATGATTGCTGGTAGATTTTACTCACTTTTAACTTTTCTAACAACAGGGTATTTTCATTAGTGAGTTTCCCCAAAAACTTTTTTTTAATCTACATAAAATGCATAGTTTTTGCAGAAACACAATGACTATATAAGTGCATTACTTTACCAAAGTTCCATTAGCTGCAAGATACTAACATCCTAGCTTCTTTCATGGGCCATGCTGATTGAATTCAGATTTTCTCTCTTGATCATGCTTACCATGAACATTTTGTGAATAAATATCATGTTTGATATCAGGGTACTTTTCATTTGCAAATATAACAATGAACTTGGATAGCATTTTTAAGGTACTAAATGATATCAGTCATAAGCCTTCTCATTAAAAAACAAACAAAAATCCTTATGTAAGCTTTTTATAAGTTCCTTTGATTTTTTTAAAGGAAGATAGTATAAGTTGATAAACACTTAATAGTTGGTAATCCTTAGTATTTATACCTAAGGATTTCAGAATTACAGATGGGAAGAATGAAAGGATATGGTGGCAGAGGTCAAATATCTTATTTTCATCTTGGAGTTTTTAGTTCAGAAATCTAACTTTTCTTCAAGAGGATAAAAAAGAATAAAGAATTATCTATCTTCAGAAATTTAAAAGGTGATTAGCTTGAGGGTTTCCGTCCCCTTGCTCTCCCATCAGATTTTCATGCAGGTCAGCAGAAGGACAATTTTCGCTCTTTGAATCCCATGCTTTTGGTTAATTTGCTTGGTTACTTATGACTTTGCTACGTATCTTACAAAAAAACCTTAAAGTTAAGTGGATTTAGTGGGATAGAATATAAGCAATAAAGTAAAGCATTTTACTCTTTCTCTACCACTTTATCCTGCTTCATTTTTTTAGCAAACAAATAATGTCTGACATTTTACCACATATATTTGCTTTATTACATTTTTATCGTCTCTCTCCCCCAAGCAAATAAACTCTGTGTGAGCAGGGCCTATCTGTTACACCATTGTTATCTGCAGTGTCTAGAACAGTGTCTGGCACATTGCACGTACTCAATAAATACACAAAGAATGGAATAAAGAGGTGATGAACTGATTAACCCACGCTCTTTACCTGACCAATAATTTAGAATCCATAGTGAAGGTATATTTTATATTATCAGAATGGAAGTGACAAAAATCGACATATGGAATTATGTTAAATTAAAAAGCTTCTGTACAGTAAAGAAAGCAATAGAGTGAAAAAGCAATCTATAGAATGGAAGATATTTCTAAAGTATGTATATGATAAGAGATTAATTTCCAAAATATATAAAGAACTCCCACAACTCAGTAATAAAAGACATGAACAGTCCAATTAAAAATGGGCCAAGGGCTTGAATAAATATTTCTCCAAAGAAAACATACAAATGGCTGACCTGTATAATTAGAGGAATGCAAATCAAAACCACAATATGATCTCACGTCTTTCAGGGTGGCCACTATATATAAAAAGAAAAAAAAAATGTTGATGAGGATGTGGAAAATTTGAAACTCTTGCACACTGTTGGTGAGAATGCAAAGTGGTGCAGCTGCTATGGAAAACAGTATGGAGGTTCCTCAAAATTAAAATATGTAAATATAGTATGATCCAGAAATTCAATTTCTGAGTATTTATTCAAAAGAATTGAAATTGGGACCGTGAACAGATACTAAAATAGATACATAGGAGTCTATGTTCATTGTGGCATTGTTCATGATAATCGAGATGTGAAAACAACTTAAATGTATACTAACAAATAAATGGGGTAAAATTGTGTTATATAACACAATGGAATATGATTTAGCCCTAAAAAAAAGAAGAAATCCTGCAGTATGTGATAGCATGGATACACCTGAAAGACATTATGTTAAAGGAAATAAGACAGTCACAGAAGACAAATACTTCCACTTATATGGGGTATCTAAAATAGTCAGATTCATTGAAACAAAGAATAGAATTGTGCTCACCAGGAGCTGTCAGGAGAGGGAAAGAGGGAGTTCCTTATCAATGGGTATACAATTTCAGTTATGCAACATAAATGAATTCCAGAGATTTACTGTGCAACATTATGCCTACAGATAACAATGCTTATGTGCACATAAATATCTTTTAAACAGGTAGATCTCATTTTAAATGTTCTTGCCACAATTGAAAAAAAAAAAAAAAAAAGCAATGAAGGACACAAGAGGAAGTGGCATACAGAATAAAAACCTAATGGAAATCTTTGGGGTTTAAAGAGACACAGATTTGCATAGCACTATGTGTTTGAGTCTACAGTTTAGCAGCAAGACAATCATAGGACAATTCCAGGCTGATATAGGTTGAATTTATTAGCTGAATTTCCAACTATACTTTATTAAAGTCTTTCTGAATGTCAGAAAAGTTCTATTCTGTTCCCGCTGCTTAATATAAGTGGACTCCCACGAGCTTCACAAAGAATGGAAAGGGGAAAAAAAAAATCAGTTAATTCTCTAGGGATTGTTTCTTAAGCTATCAGATGATTGAGGATGCATAAGACATCTGGTCATTAAAACTTGTATAATAGTTGCATGATTTATTTAGAGGAGAGTTGATACTCTAGTGACTTTGGAAGAGATGATACTTATTTTCAACTTTTACTAACACTTTAGTAAATTAGTGATGATTAACCAAAATTATAGTAGCAGGCGTTAGTAGGTGCATTTCTGGAAGTGAAGTATTTTGAGGGTGGGGGTTGGCGGAGAACTTCAGTAAAATATGCTGCTTTATGTTTTGGAATTTTGAACTCTTAATTCTTTACAGTTTCTTGATTATTACCAATAAATATATGGTAAAGATACTTAACTTAAAAAAATAAGTAATTTTTGCAATCTACTCATCTGACAAAGGGCTAATATCCAGAACCTACAAAGAACTCAAACAAATTTACAAGAAAAAAACAAACAACCCCATCAAAAAGTGGGCAAAGGATATGAACAGACATTTCTCAAAAGAAGACATTCATACAGCCAACAGACACATGAAAAAATGCTCATCATCACTGGCCATCAGAGAAATGCAAATCAAAACCACAATGAGATACCATCTCACACCAGTTAGAATGGCGATCATTCAAAAGTCAGGAAACAACAGGTGCTGGAGAGGATGTGGAGAAATAGGAACACTTTTACACTGTTGGTGGGATTGTAAACTAGTTCAACCATTATGGAAAACAGTATGGCGATTCCTCAAGGATCTAGAACTAGATGTACCATCTGACCCAGCCATCCCATTACTGGGGATATACCCAAAGGATTATAAATTATGCTGCTATAAAGACACATGCACACGTATGTTTATTGCAGCACTATTCACAATAGCAAAGACTTGGAATCAACCCAAATGTCCATCAGTGACAGATTGGATTAAGAAAATGTGGCA
>NC_037672.1:90553445-90591767 GCF_003255815.1 Theropithecus gelada | reverse complement strand
TTTTTTTTTTTTTTTTTGTATTTTTTAGTAGAGACGGAGTTTCACGGTGTTAGCCAGGATGGTCTTGATCTCCTGACCTCGTGATCCGCCCGTCTCGGCCTCCCAAAGTGCTGGGATTACAGGCTTGAGCCACCGCGCCCGGCCTAATTTATAAACCTTTACTTACTTGCTAGAAAGTCTCAGACAGGGTCAGAAAGAAATTGGAAAGAGCCGCCTGTAATCCCAGCACTTTGGGAGGCCGAGGCAGGTGGATCACCTGAGGTCAGGAGTTCAAGATGAGCCTGGCCAACTGGTGAGACCCCTTCTCTTCTAAAAATACAAAAAAAATTAGCCAGGTGTGGTGGCAGGCACCTGTAATCCCAGCTATTTTGGAGGCTGAGCCAGGAGAATCCCTTGAACCCAGGAGGCGGAGGTTGCAGGGAGCAGAGATTGTGCCATTGCACTCCAGCCTGGGCAACAAGAGTGAAACTGCATCACAAAAACAAACAAAAAAGAAATTGGAAAGTGCCAAGTATAACTATCAGTTGTGGTTCAATCAGAATGCAAATAAGTATCTTTGGGTAAGTCAAAGGAAAACTATACTTTGATTTACCCAACACTTTGATTTCAAAAATACATTGACCCATTAACAAACAATTTTAGAGAGGCTTAAATACTAGTGGATATGTTATTTTAAGCCAGTAATATATTAAGAAATGTCATGAGTCTATAAATGTAACAATTGCACATGGCTGGCATAGAAATCTCAACTTCAATATGTGATGTTCAAAGTCCAATTTAAAGGGATTTTAATAATTAACCATAATTAATAACTAAGGTAAGGTTTGTTGTATCTTGAATCTTAAATGGTTGCCATGTGTCTGTTTATTAAAAATAGAGTTTCCTTTTTTTCTTTCTTCATTCACCTTAGGTTAAGTAAAAATCTATTATAGCAAAAATGCAACAGTGGCATCCTGTGGCTTGGCCTATGAATGACAGGTGCGTGTCACCGTTATGATCTTGGAGGCTTGGTGTCATGGCTACACAGAGGTACAGGATCATTGTGAAGAACATGGCATGTCAGAAGGAAAAACTCCATTAGTTTTTTTAAGACCTAAAATTATTACAAATGACTCATTATGGTCTTTTATCTTTATTTCATGGGAGTAAATTACATGTGTAATTAAAAATTGAATTGAGAATAAAGCCACAGAAATGTACTTGTTTTTTCAAAAGCTTATTTTTCAGGATTCCTTGATGAAGTTTCCCTCTGTCATTTTTATACATAGAATATACCATTATTTCTCTCACGTAATTCTTATGTAAGTGTAGGAAATGGAGTAAAAGAATCCATATTAGACCATTAATAACTGTATACTCCCCACCCCTCCTCCCACCCCAGAAATAAATACAACTAAATCTCAGAAGCCCTTTGATTGTGATGCTTGGCTACAGAGCCCTCTAGGCTGGAAAGATGGCACTATCCTATTTAGCAGTGCATACTTCCAGCTTCAAACTTTAAAAAATAGTTTAAAAAATCTTCATAAACAACATACAGTTATACTTTTTCTTATTTAAAATGTTTACATAAGTAGAATTACGATATTCACATTCCATGACGTTTTGCACTCAAGATGTAGTTGAGGTCTCACGTACGCTTATCTTGTGTGAAAGAATGTATGGAATATGAATGCCATAAATTGTAAAAATAAGAACAAATATCTATAATAAAAGACCTTTGGATTTCTGCTTCCGAGGACTTCCTGTTTTCCTTCCCTCCACTTTCCTATGGGCTTGCTTCTGTTACTTATCTGAGTTCTCTCTCCATTAAAGATAAATTCTCTGATAAGATATAGTAAGTATATCTTTATTAATTCCTTTGTTATCGATCCTGCAAATACCTTCTCGAGGCCTGTTTTTTGCCTGTTTTTTCCTCTCTCACGTTGATGGGATATGTTTTGTTATAAAGATGTTTTCTGTTCTGCAGGTTGCGTGTCAGTTACAGTTGTCATTTGCAAGCAGTAGAATCCGGTCTGACCAGTTTAAGCAGAAAAGAATTTAGGAGAGACAGAGAGACAGTAGGGAGTTCACACAGCGTTTGGGACAGATGGGAAAAGAGGCCTGAGACAATTAAAGGGACAGTCCCATAACTAACTGACCCTTTCTGGAATCTGCTGTCCACCCCAGGACCACACCGCCTTTGCCCAGGATGCGCCAGTGAAATGACAGCGGCTCCGGGAGGCGCGCAGCCCGCCGGCTCCCTCCCGCTGCCCGAGGCCGCCGTGTCTGATTGGCAGGCCTGGTCACGTGCCCGCTTTGACTGTGAAAGAGTCAGGGAAGGCACCGATTCAGATTTTCCCTTGAGGAAACAACCAAAATTCACACAAGGTGGCCTAAAAAACTTGGCAGATTCACTTTGGGCCATAAAGATATTCTTCAAACTTAAAAAAAAAAACAAAAACAAAAACACTAAAAAGTATCTTCATGAACAACGTACAGTTATGCTTTGTCTTATTTAAAAATTTTACATACATAAAACTATGATATTCACATTCAATGAAATTTTGCACTCAAGATGTGGTTGAGGTCTCACATCTCGGTAGTGTGTAGTTGCGATTTTTCATGCTGAGGTCTTTAATTCTTCTGGAATTGTTGTATAATTAGTGTAGGAGTCTAGTTATAGTTTTTATATGAAAAGCCAATGCTTCCATCATCATTGATGACACAAGCTCATCTTTCCCTGCTGATCTGTGGTGCCGCCGCTATCATATTCCACATCCCGCGTAGCCCCTACGTATGAATCCTGCATGAACACGGATTTGCACCAGGCTCTCTGTTCCGTCCACTGCCTCTTCCTCTGCCCAGACAACTGTATTTTAATTTCTGTAACTATCTAGAATGTTTCAGAATCTGCAGGCCAACCGCTCCTGCCCACCCATTGTTCTTATTTTTCAAAATTATCTTGGCAATGATAATTCACTTTTCCATATGAATTTTAGAATCACGTTAGAAATGAGCAGAAAAGTTCTGCTGGGATTTTGTTTGGAATTTAGTTAAATTTATAGATAATTTGAGCAGAATTGACATGTTCATGCTTTTGAGACCTCTTACCCATTATTCAGATCTTCTTTTATATCCTTTAATAAAACTATAATTTTTTCCCATAAAGCTCTTAAAAATTGTATGTAATGTATATTCTTTAGGTCCTTTATAGTTTTTGCTGCTATTGTGAGCTGGCTTTTTTGGTTTTTTTTTTTTTTTCAATTTTTTCCCATTTGTCATTGTTCACATATAGGCCAAAAGTTACTGAATTTAGCATGTTGATCTTGTAATCAGTAGCCTTGCTGAATCCTTTGGTTAGTTCTAACAGATTTTCTGTTGATATCTATGCATTTTCTTTTTTCTTTTCTTTCTTTCTTTTTTTTTTTTTTTTTTTTTTTTGAGACGGAGTTTTGCTCTTATTGCCCAGGCTGGAGTGCAATGGTTCGATCTTGGCTCACTGCAACCTCTGCCTCCCGGTTCAAGTGATTCTCCTGCCTCAGCTTCCTGAGTAGCTGGGGTTACAGGCACACGCCACCACGCCTGGCTATTTTTTTGTATTTTTAGTAGAGATGGGGTTTCACCATGTTGGTCAGGCTGGTCTCAAACTCCTGACCTCAGGTGATCCACCTGCCTCGCCCTCTCAAAGTGCTGGGATTACAGGCATAAGCCACCACGCCCCACCCATCTATGCATTTTCTATGCCTAAACATAATAAGTTTCACTTCCTTTCCAAACCTCATGCATTTTATTTATTTGTTGCTTACTGCATTCGCTAGTATTTTCTGTGTAAATTTGACTGGGGTGGTGATGCCTGCCCTGCTTGCCTTTTCTTGGTTTTAATGGGGATAATCCAGAAAGATGTGATATGATTGCTTTAGGTTTTTAGTAAAAACCCTTCATCAAATTAAGGAAGTTCTCTTCTGTTTCAAGCTTCCTAAGAGTTTTTCTTTTAGATAAGAGAAGGTGTTGAATTTATGGAATAAAATATGTCATTTTATTTCTTTTTGATCTATAAATGTGGTAAAGTTCTCCTGATGGATATTTCTGACATTCTTACATTACTGGGAAACATCAAAATTAGTTATGATCATTAAAAAAAATACTCTGTTTGGATTCAATTTGCTAATATTTATTCAGGAATTTTAATCTACATTATAAGTGAGATCACCCTATAGTTTCTGTCTCTTGTGCTGTCCTTGTTTCATTTTGCTGTTAATTCTACACTGTCTAAACTCAGTGGCCTGCTGTCCTTTTCTATTGTATGTGAAGCTTATATAAGGTAGCAATGATCTTTTCCTTAAAGTTTTGATGGAATTCACTGCTGAAATCAGCTAAAACTAGTGTCTTTTTGGGGAGGTGGCTTGAGGGCAGGTATATTTGACTGTCAAATCAATTTATTTAATGCTAATTGTTTTATTCAGTTTTTCTTTTTTAAAATTCAGCCCATTTCAGATAGACATAAAATTGTGCCACAGATTCCCTTATGATTTTCTTGTTTCTGCTGCATATGTGGTTACATTATATTTTTCTATTCCTGATGTTTATTTGTTCATTTTTCTTTATTTATCAGCCTTAATGGGGATTTATTTTATTAGTGTTATTTTTCTTTTCTAAGACTCATTCTGTCATTTCTATTTTACTTTTGTTTCCTTTTCTTATTTTTTTGTTTTTATTTTTAATATTTCTTTCCATCACTTTTTTTTTTTTTTTTTTTTGCCTAAACTCTGTTGTTCTTTTTCTGTCTTCTTGAATTGACATGAGTTCATTTATTTCATCTTTCTTATGGTTCTAAAAATATTTTTAGCTGTATAACTATTTCCTTTATTGCTGTACCCTAAGTCTTTGTATTTTTTCTGTGCTTTCATTAATAATGAGTTTTAGGCTGATTGTCTTTTCGGACTCAGCCCACCTGCACCCAGGTGAAATAACCAGCCGTGCTGCTCACACAAAGCCTGTTTGGTGGTCTCTTCACAAGGATGCTCATGACATTCTGGTGCCGTGACTGGGATCAGGGGACCTCCCTTGGGAGATCAATCCCCTGTCCTCCTGCTCTTTGCTCCGTGAGAAAGATCCATCTATGACCTCTTGTCCTCAGACCAACCAGCCCAAGGAACATCTCACCAATTTTAAATCTGGTAAGCGGCCCCTTTTTTACTCTCTTCTCCAACCTCTCTCACTATCCCTCAACCTCTTTTTCCTTTCAATCTTGGCATCACCCTTCAACCTCTCCCTTCTCTTAATTTCAATTCGTTTCATTTTCAGGTAGAGACAAAGGAGACACATTTTATCCGTGGACTCAAAACGCCGGCGCCGGTCACAGACTGGGGAAGGCAGCCTTACCTTGGTGTTTAATCATTGCAAGGACGCCTCTCTGATTACTCATCCACATTTCAGGGGTGTCTGACCACCCTGCGGGGATGCCTGCCTTGGTCCTTCACCCTAAGCGGCAAGTCCCGCTTTTCCGGGGGAGGGGCAAGCACCCCAACCCCTACCCTCCCTGTCTCTACCCCTTCTCTGCTTTTCTGGGGAAGGAGCAAGCACCCTGACCCCTTATCTCCCTTTCTACCCCTTCTCTGCTTTTCTGGGGGAGGGGAAAGTACCCCGACCTCTTATTTTTTGCGCCTCCTCTTATTTTTGTGCCCTGACCTCTTATTTTTGCACCCCTGCACCCTGATCTCTAATTTTTGCGCCCCAATACCTTATTTCTGCAGCCCGATCCCTTTCCCGCTTTTCTGGAGGGCAAGAACTCCCGAACTCCTTCTCTCTGTGTCTCTACTCTCTCTTTTATCTGGGCTTGCCTCCTTCACTATGGGCAACCTTTCACCCTCCATTCCTCCTTCTTCTCCCTTAGCCTGTGTTCTCAAGAACTTAAAACCTCTTCAACCCACACCTGACCTAAAATCTAAACGCCTCATTTTCTTCTACAATGCCGCTTAATTCCAATACAAACTCGACAGTAGTTCTAAATAGCCAGAAAACGGCGCTTTAGATTTTTCCATCCTACAAGATCTAACTAATTGTTGTAAAATGGGCAAACAGTCTGAGGTACTTGACATCCAGGTATTCTTTTACACATCGGTCCCTCCCTAGTCTCTGTTCCCAGTGCATCTCGTCCCAAATCTTCCTTCTTTCCCTCCCGCCTGTCCCCTCAGTCCCAACCCCAAGCGTCGCTGAGTCTTTCCAGTCTTTCTTTTCTACAGACCCTTCCCACCTCTCCCCTCCTCGCCAGGCCAAGCTAGGTCCCAATTTTTCCTCAGTCTCTGCTCCCCCACCCTATTTTTATCACCTCCCCTCCTCACACCCGGTCTGGCTTACAGTTTTGTTCCGCGACTAGCCCTCCCCAACCTGTCCAGCAATTTCCTCTTTAAAAAGTAGCTAGAGCTAAAGGCATACATAGTCAAGGTTAATGCTCTTTTTTTAAATTTTAATTCCAACCTCTCCCAAATCAGTTAGTGTTCAGGCTCTTTTTCATCAAATATGAAAAACCCAGCCCAGTTCATGCCCTATTTAGCAGAAACCCTGAGATGCTTTTCAGTCCCAGACCCTGAAAGGTCAGAAGGCCGTCTTATTCTTAATATTCATTTTAGTTTATTACCTAATCTGCTCCCGACATTAAATAAAGCTCCAAAAATTAAATTCCGGCCCTCAAACTCTACAACAGGACTTAATGAACCTTGCCTTCAAGGTGAACAATAATACAGTAGAGGCAGCCAAGTAGCAACTTATTTCTGAGTTGCAATTCCTTGCGTCCACTGTGAGACAAACCCCAGCCACATCTCCAGCACACAACTCCAAATGCCTGAACTGCAGCTGCCACGGGTTACTCCAGAACCTCCTCCCCCAGGAGCTTGCTACAAGTGCTGGAAAGCTGGCCACTGGGCCAAGGAATGCCCACAGCCCAGGATTCCTCCTAAACTGTGTCCCATCTGAGCGGGACCCCACTGGGAATTGGACTGTCCAACTTGCCAGGTAGCCACTCCCAGAGCCCCTGGAGCTCTGGCCCAAGGCTCTCTGACTGCCTCCTTCCCAGATCTTCTCAGCTTAGTGGCAGAAGACTGACGCTGCCCCATCGCCTCAGAAGCCTCCTGGACCATCACAGATGCTTTGGGTAACTCTTACAGTGGAGGGTAAGTCCGTCCCCTTCTTAATCAATATGGAGGCTACTCACTCCACATTACCTTCTTTTCAAGGTCCTGTTTCCCTTGCCTCCATAATTGTTGTGGGTGTTGACGGCCAGGCTTCTTAACCTCTTAAAACTCCCCAACTCTGGTGCCAACTTGGACAACATTCTTTTATGCACTCCTTTTTAGTTATCCCCACCTGCCAAGTTCCCTTATTAGGCCGAGACATTTTAACTAAATTATCTGCTTCGCTGACTATTCCTAGGCCACAGCCACACCTCGTTGCTGCCTTTTCCCCCAGTTCAAAAACTCCTTCACATCCTCCCCTTGTATCCCCCCACCTTAACCCACAAGTATAAGATACCTCTACTCCCTCCTTGGCAACTGATCATGCATGCATCCCTTACCATCTCATTAAAACCTAATCACCCTTACCCCACTCAACGCCAATATCCCATCCCGCAGCACGCTTTAAAAGGATTAAAGACTGTTATCACTCACCTGCTACAGTATGGCCTTTTAAAGCCTGTAAACTCCCCTTACAATTCTCCCATTTTACCTGTCCTAAAACCAGACAAGGCTTATAGGTTAATTCAAGATCTCTGCACCTTATCAACAAAATTGTCTTGCCTCTCCACCCCATGGTGCCAAACCCATATACTCTCCTATCCTCCATACCTCCCCCCACAACCCATTTTTCTGTTCTGGATCTCAAACATAACTTTCTTTACTATTCCTTTGCACCCTTCATCACAGCCTCTCTTCGCTTTCACTTGGACTGACCCTGACACCCATCAGGCTCAGCAAATTACCTAGGCTGCACTGCTGCAAGGCTTCACAGACAGCCCCCATTACTTCAGTCAAGCTGAAATTTCTTCCTCATCTGTTACCTATCTCAGCATAATTCTCATAAGTACACACTATCCCTGCTGATCGTGTCCAGCTAATCTCCCAAACGCCAATCCCTTCTACAAAACGACAATTCCTTTCCTTTCTAGGCCTGGTTAGTGCGGTCAGAATTCTTACACAAGAGCTGGGACTGCGTCCTATAGCCTTTCTGTCCAAGCGACCTTACTGTTTTAGCCTAGCCCTCAGGTCTGCACGCAGTGGCTGCCACTGCTTTAATACTGTTAGAGACCCTAAAAATCACAAACTATGCTCAACTCTCTACAGTTCTCATAATTTCTAAAATCTATTTTCTTCCCCCAACCATCGCTCAAGACAATGCTTATGCTGATAAGTTAGCTAAAAAAGCAGCTAGCGTTCAGACCCCTATCCCTCAAGGCAGTTTTCCTTCTTCACATCGGCCGCTCCCACCTATTCCCCCACTGAAACTTCCACCTGTCAATCTCTTCACACACAGGGCAAATGGTTCTTAGACCAAGGAAAAAATATCTCCTTCCAGTCTCACAGGACCATTCTATTCTGTCGTCATTTCATAACCTCTAAAATATCTCTCAGTCTGGGTAGATACTTTCACTGTATGGGTAGAGGCCTTTCCCACAGGGTCTGAGAAGGCTACCATGGTCATTTCAGACATAATTCCTCGGTTTGGCCTTCCTACCTCTATACAGTCTGATAACGGACCAGCCTTTACTAGTCAAATCACCCAAGCAGTTTCTCACGCTTTTGGTATTCAGTGAAAACTTTATATCTTTTACTGTACTCAATCTTCAGGAAAGGTAGAATGGACTAATGGTCTTTTAAAAACACACCTCATCGAGCTCAGTCATCAACTTAAAAAGGACTAGACAATACTTTTACCACTTTCCCTTCTCAGAATTCAAGCCTGTCCTTGGAATGCTACAAGTTATAGTCCATTTGAGCTCCTGCGTGGACGCTCCTTTTTATTAGGTCCCAGTCTCATTCCAGACACCAGACCAACTTGAACTGCACCCCAAAAAACTTTCATCCCTGCTGTCTTCTGTCTAGTCATACTCCTATTCACCACTCAACTACTCATAAATGTCCTACTCGTGTTTACACTGCTAGTTTACACTGTTTCTCCAAGCCATCACAGCTGATATCTCCTGGTGCTATCCCAAACAGCCACTCTAAATTCCCTCTTAAAGTAAATAAATAATCTTTGCTGGCAAGGCTATGCTGAACCTCCTTGGGCACTCTCTAATTAGATGTCCTAGGTCCTCCCAATTCCTTCAAGACCTGTTTTTTCTCCTTCTCTTACCTTGTGTCTTCTATTTAGTTTTTCAATTCATACAAAACCATATCCAGGCCATCACCAATACAAATGTTTCTTCTAACTACCCCACAATATCACCCCTTACCACAAAATCTTCCTTCAGCTTAATCTCTCCCACTCTAGGTTCCCACGCCACCCCTAATCCCACTTGAAGCAGCCTTGAGAAACATTAGCCATTCTCTCTCCATACCACCCCCCAAAAATTTTTGCCACCCCAACACTCAACACTATTTTGTTTTATTTTTCTTATTAATATAAGAAGGCAGGAATGTTAGGCCTCTGAGCCCAAGTGAAGCCATCGCATCCCCTGTGACTTGCAGGTATACGCCCAGATGGCCTGAAGTAACTGAAGAATCACAAAAGAAGTGCAAATGCCCTGCCTCGCCTTAACCGATGACATTCCACCACAAAAGAAGTGAAAATGGTCGGTCCTTGCCTTAAGCGATGATATTATCTTGTGAAATTCCTCTTCCTGGCTCATCCTGGCTCAAAAAGCTCCCCCACTGAGCACCTTGTGACCCCCACTCCTACCTACCAGAGAACAACCTCCCTTTGACTGCAATTTTCCTTTACCTACCCAAATCCTATAAAACGGCCCCACCCTTATCTTCCTTTGCTGACTCTCTTTTCGGACTCAGCCTGCCTGCACCCAGGTGAAATAAACAGCCATGTTGCTCAAAAAAAAAAAAAAAAAAAAAAAAAAAAAAAAATGAGTTTTAAAATATTTTATTTTTAACAGCTTCATTGAGGTATATTTCACACCCTATACAACTCATCCATTTAAAGTGTATAATTCAATGGCTTCTAATATATTCACAGAGTTGTTGATATGGTTTGGCTGTCCCCACTCAAATCTCATCTTGAATTGTAGCTCCCATAATTCTCACGTGTTGTGGGAGGGACCCAGTAGGAGCTAACTGAATCATAGGGGTGGTTTCCCCCATACTGTTCTCATGGTAGTGAGTAAGTTTCATGAGATCTGATGGTTTGATAAGGGATTTCTCTTTCTGCTTGACTCTCATTCTTTCTTTTGCCTGCCACCATGGAAGATGTGGCTTTGCTACTCCTTGACTTCTGCCATGATTGTGAGGCCTCCCCAGCTACGTTGAATTTTGAGTCAATTAAACTTCTTTTTTTAAATAAGTTACCCTGTCTCAGGTGTGTCTTTATCAGCAGTGTGAAAACGGACTAATAAAGTTGTACAACCTATCATCACAATCAGCTTTACTTACTCAGTTATCAGTTGATGGATACTTAGGTCGTTTCCAGTTTGGGCTATTAGAAATAATGCTGCTATGAACATTTGTGTGCAAGTTTTTGTGGACATGTGATTCATTTGGCATGAGTATATATGAGGAGTAGAATTGCTAGGTCATGTGGTAACTCTGTGTTTAAGCTCTTCAGGAACTGAAGACTGTTTCCAAATGAGTGTACCATGTCAGTGTAAGAGGGTTCTAATTTTTTCAACATCTTCACCAATGCTTGCTATACCTGTCTGTTTTACTATAATCATCTTAGTGGCTGTGAAACAGTATTTTATTGTGATTTAATTTGCATTCCCCTGATGAATATTTAAGGGTACTCCGTGATACTGGGTTGATCATTCTATTTCCAGGTGACTTCATTTCTAGGTATTTTTTCAGTGGACAGAGCTTCCTAAGAAGTATATTTCCTAAAAAATTAGTTTTTAAAGAGAAAAATCATCATAGGATACTCAAATTTCCATTTTAAATTTAAGATCACAGGGTTTTATTCTTTGGTTTGTATTTGGATCTCTTTTTCTCTCACATTGAAAATCTGGTTTCTAATGACATTAGCATAATTACATATTTGTTTCATTCTACAAAATACATATAATAGTTTCACAAGAACAAAACCAATATTTAAAAATTTTGTTCTATTCTTTTTGTCCTTATTGTATGCCAAACTGGATGTACAATTAGATTACTGCAATGCACCAAATTGGTGGTTCTTAACAGGAAACAGCTGCAATCCTAAAAATCTCTGAGAAGCGTCCATCAGCTGTCTAAGCATGCAGCAATGAAGCAGGTGGTTCTCAAGTATTCACTGGGCATATCAGGTCTGCCCAAACACCTGGTTACATCCTTATTTGGAGACTGATAGCCTCAACTCTTCCTCTACCTATCAGATTTCTTGGGACTGCAAGTAATACAGAGAAGGGGATTCTGGGAAATGCAGTTTCAGGCTTCTACTTTACACAATTCAGAGAAGACTGTAGGAGGAAGTGGTGCTGATGCCAAGCTGATACAGACACAGACACATCCATTCAGTGTGTCAATCTTTATATGTCTTCTCTTGTCTTACTAGCCTCCAGGAAAATGTTGAATGGAAGTACTGAGAGTGAACATCTTTGTCCTGTTCTTGATTTTATAGGGCATGCTTCCAACAATTCTTTTGTAAGGATGTGTTTTGTACATACTTTCTCAGGTTAAGGAGGTTTATTCACTTCTAATCCTAGTTTACTATGATTTTTTTTTTTAATCATGAGTTAGTGTTGAATTTATCAAATGCTTTATCTGTAACCTTGAAGCAATCATATGTTTTTCTTCCTTAATCTTTTAAAGTAGTAAATATCATTTGATTATCTTTTCATCCTGAACCATCCTTGCATTCTTGGGATAAATCCAAAATGATTTTTTAAAAATGGATCTCTGGATTTAGTTTGTTAATATTATGTTAAGACTTTGATAATGTCTGTGATTGAGATTGGCTTGTGATTTTCCTTTATCTTCCCCTTGTTTGGTTTTGGCATCCAGGTTTTACTAGTTTTATGGAATCCTTACTACAGCCACAGGCCCTGCATGAGAAAGGCCATCACTACTTCTCTGATCTCATTTCCTACCACCCTCTCTGTTACACACTCTACTCAGTCTTACAAGTTCCATGCTGTTCCTCAGAGAAACGAGTGCACATCCCTGCCTGACCACCCTCTCTTAAAGCTCTGTCTCTTCAATCTCTTTCATTGTTCTGCTTAGCTCTTATCATTACCTGACATATGATCAACTTACTGTGTTCTGTCTCCCTCCCTCTTCTAAAAGGCAGTGTCTATGAGGGCAAGGACTTTGCCTGTTTTGTTCCCTGCCATTCCCTCAGCACAGTGGACCATATTTATCGAATAATAAATATTTGTTCATCAGTGAATGAATATGATGAATATATTTTTCCCTGTTTGAAGAAAAGAGGAAAGTTTCTGTACATGATCCACTCAGAAGTCAGATTTTTCATTTGAAAAAATTGTAACTTCTATTTAAACTAGAAAAGGGAGGATATTCTTACACATAAGTAGCCTGCAGAGAAATACTGCTGAAGATGTCAGTCTGCTCTGCTGCAGCTGGTCACAGGAATAAGACTGATTGGCCAACTGTCCATTCTATTCTAAACTTTCCTTGCCTTTTTCCAGCATCTCAGTAGGTTGAAATTCTTTGCTTGAGAAAGAGACCTACGTTTTCAGTTCTGAGGAGTTGGAGTCCTTGGTGATGCTGCCCATGTGGGGTTGATGTGTAGTGCTTTGTTAACCTTGACCATGAAGCAGGCAGTACAGACATCCTAAGGGGTACCCCCAGGCATCCATGAGTACTGCTCCAGCTCCCACTGTGTAGCTCTCCCAGATCCCTTGATAGTGCCAATCTCTCCAGAAGTGACTGGGGCCTCCCTTCTTGCTTATCCCGTCCATGGCCTGAGGACATTGAAATGCCAGGTAGCAGTTTCAATATCTACTCAATGAAACTGGTGATGGGTCCACAGCTGTGGGGATTGTTATTTAACTTCCTATGTGTGTGTTTTGGTGTTGGGGAAAAACAGGCATGCAGAGTATAGCTACAGCTCTTTCTATCATCAAATGGCCCTGTAGCAATTCCACTCCTAGGTATATATCCAAAGGAATTGAAAACAGCCAGGAGCATGTAGCCTGTGCTTATAGTCCCAGTTGTGCAGGAGGCTGGGGTGGGAGGATCACTTAAGCTAGGAGTTTGAGGCTGAGTGTGCAATGATGATTGCTCCTGTGAATAGCCCCTGCACTCCAGCCTGGGCAACATAAAAGATCCCATTTCTTAAAAAAAAAAAAAAAAAGAATTGAAAACTGGTGACCAAACAAATCCAAGTACCCACATGTTTATAGCTGCACTATTCACAGTAGCCAAAAGGCAGAAACAGCCCAGATGCCCATCAATAGATGAATGGATAAACAAATTGTGGCATATACATATAACAGAATATTATTAAGCTATAAAAAGGAATGAAGTACTGACTCATGTTACAATATGTATAAATCTCAAAAACATAATGCTAAGTGAAAGAAGCCATGCACAAAGGTCACATACTATAGGATTCCATTTATTTATTTATTTATTTATTTATTTATTTATTTATTTATTTTGAGATGGAGTCTCTCTCTGTCGCCCAGGCTAGTGTGCAGTGGCACGATCTCGGCTCAGTGCAACCTCCACCTCCCCGGTTCAAGCTATTCTCCTTCCTCAGCCTCCTGAGTAGCCGGGATTACAGGAGCGTGCCACCATGCCCGGCTAATTGTTGTATTTTTAGTGAAGATGGGGTTTCACCATGTTGGCCAGGCTGGTCTCGGACTCCTGACCTCAGGTCATCTGCCCACCTCAGCCTCCCAAAGTGCTGGGATTACAGGCATGAGCCACCATGCCCAGCTGGGATTCCATTTATATGCTATGTCCAGAAGAGGTGAATCCATGGAAACAGAAAGCAGGTTAGTAGTTGCCAGATGCTGAGGAGAGGAAAGATTGAGGAACAACTGCTTGATAGGTATAGGGTTATTTTTTAAGGTGATGGAAATGATTTGCAAATAGGCAGAGGTGGTGGTTGCACAATATTGTGAACATATAAAATGCCACGGAATTGTTCACTTTAGAATGGTTAGTTTTATGGGTTTTTTTTTTTTCTTGAGACAATTTTGTTCTTGTTGTCCAGGCTGGAGTGCAATGGCACAATCTCAGCTCACTACAATCTCCGCCTCCCTGGTTCACGTGCTTCTCCTGCCTCAGCCTCTCAAGTAGCTGGGATTACAGGCATGCGCCACCACACCCAGCTAGTTTTGTATTTTTAGTAGAGGCAGCATTTCACCATGTTGATCAGGCTGGTCTCGAACTCCTGACCTCAAGTAACCCACCCTCCTCAGCCTCCCAAAATGCTGGGATTACAGCTGTGAGACACTGTGCCCGGCACTTTTATGTTAAGTGAATTTCACCTCAATAAAAACAAATGAAACCCTCTAGATTCTTACATGCAGAGATAGTCATTGCACATTTAAGAGACAGATTGAATGAGCATTTGTCTTTGATTGCGTATGTGCTATAGAAACTCCTTTGAGAGAGCTGTGTTTTTAGTGAAAAATTAACACATAAACAGGATCATTTTTACTTATAAGCCTGGAGCCCCGTGAGACATCATTTATGTAGTGAGTGTTTTAAAGCTAAAGTAGCAACCTACATTTTTGATGGTTACAATTCTCCCTTTGAAGAGATGATGCCCTGTGGATGGAAGCAGCACAGTCCTCGCCCCCACCCCCACCTGCCAGGACAGCACCGGTGCCCTTTCCATGACACGACCCTTTTTGGGATCATGATACAGACCAATTAGGGAGAGGCAAACCCAGATGTGTCTCAATTTGTCAAAAGCCTTGCTCTGTTTTCCCTGCGTGGTTGGGGTCTGATAAAATCCCATATAGGGTTTGGCTGGGGGGCATTCTTCTCAGTATTTACATCCCAAAAGGAGTTTTAAGGGACATTTGATTTTCATGTTTCTGGTTCATTTCCCTTTAACTCATCTAAATGAGATTATGAAAGATTGCTTTGATCTTTAACAGGACTTGTTCACAGGAGACATGAGGCCATTACCTTCTAAAAGGAAAGCTGTGCATTGCCAAGAGTTTGGAGAGTTAACAGCATGAAGTTTGAACTTCATTTGGGGCTCCAGACCCTTGATACCCAACTGGGTCCTAAACTTGGCTTACCGAGGCCTCTCGACCCCCAGCCTAATAAAGCCCATTAATTAACTGTCAGGCCGGCTGTGTAACAAGTGAACTTTTAGTGACTGTGCCATTTTCTTGGTTCCAGGCCAGAAACTGTCAGTATAAAACTCACACCACTAGTGAGACATTTCAGAGGAAAACTGGTACTTGCATAAGTGTTCCCTTATGAGTCAAATGTGCATCGCTGGATGTGTATTTTTTTTTTTAAATTAAAATGTAAATAACTCTGTTCCAGCAGCCTTTTTTTGGTTCTTCCAGATACTCTACACTTGAGCATGAGTGACTATGAGGCTAATTGGAATCTCTCCGATTGCTTTAATGTACATGGACTTCGGCACTCAGGGTGTAAGGATGGGAAATAAGAATATTATAAAATGATGACCCAAATCCGTGCTTAAATGAACTTGAACTATCTTCTGGTGAGATGATATTTAAAAAGCACGAGACTGGGGTTGCAGTTACAGTTCTTTAGTTTGTCAGTAGTAAGAACTGAGTCAGGTCAGTTTGAATATAGAGAGGAATTTGTTGGAAAGCTATCAAGGTGTTTTGCAATGTTAAAGCATGAGTTGGACACAGTCCCTAGGAGGGGCCCAGGAGCAGGCGCTGGAGCAGCTCAGAGGCCTCCACAGCTGCAGCTCCTGTTGCTCCCTCACTTTCAGATGGTACTGAGGACTAAAAGCAGAAATGTTACAGAGAATTAGGCATAGGAGAAGATTCTGCAGAAGGTTGAGAGGACAGGCTGGGTAATCCATGACCATCCTCCCAAATGAGGTGGCTACACAGCAGTTAAAATATTTAAACAACCAGGGAGAATCCTTGATGTCATCCCTTCTTCCACAGCCCCAGCACTTGGGCATTCAGCATCTGTTTGAACATCATCCATGATGGGGAGCATATACTACTTGTGAGGACAACCTATCCCCACTATTGGACCATATGACATAGGAAAAAGTCATTATATTGAAGGAAAACTTGACTCATATCCTTTGGCCTGCCATCTAGACTTTGAGCACATAGATCAAGTCTTGCTCAGTGTCCACATGATTGTCTTTTGCATATTGAAGATAAATCAACACACAGTCTTCCTAGCCTTTTCTCTTATTCTAGCTCAAGCGTATTTAGTGCCTTCAGACAGTTTTCCTATGATGGTGGCTTTCACTCTGTCCAACCCCTTCTGTACATAATGGCTGTTTTAAAATGCAGTAGCCAGGATTTGATATATACTCCAGACGTGGTCTGGACAATAAGCTTCTAGGCATGTGGCTTCGAATTGCACTAGCATCACTTCATTGGCTTGGGCTGTGCTTGCAGGCCATTCATGAACCATCGCCAAATCAACTCTCTCCTGTTATATTTTTGTGCAATTAATTTTTAAAACACAAATGCAGGATGGTATACGAGTCAAATAAAAAAGGCACAATGAGTAGTCTTTATTCAGATTATTTTGATTTTGACCCTGCCTTTCATTATACTAACTGTCTTCCTACAGCCAATTAAGAGACATAGATTCTATGCCTAATTCAAAGTCATTGATGGGAAAAAAAAAAAAAAATTGAGCTGATTAGGGCAAGTGCAAAGCCTTTTGATCTAGACAGAACTAGCAGTGTCTCTACAAATGGACACTGAGCAGTAGTCTCTGAGTATAGTTATTAAACCATCTGTGAATCAGCCCAAATTCAGGCTATCTCAGAATGTGTCTGATAGAGGAACTGCTCCTATAAATATTGATAAGACTTACTTTAAAAAAAGGTCTCGACTGGGTGCGGTGGCTCATGCCTGTAACGTCAGCACTTTGGGAGGCCAAGGTGGGCAGATCACAAGGTCAAGAGATCGAGACCATCATGGCCAACATGGTAAAACCCCATCTCTACTAAAACTACAAAAATTAGCTGGGCGTGGTGGCAGGCACCTGTAATCCCAGCTACTCAGGAGGCTGAGGCAGGAGAATCACCTGAACCTGAGAGGCGGAGGTTGCAGTGAGCCAAGATCGCACCACTGCACTCCAGCCTGGCAACAGAGCGAGATTCTGTCTCAAAAAAACAAAAACAAAACAAAACAAAACCCCAGAAAGAAAGCTCTCAGGGTCTTTATTATTTTTGCTCCCAGGGACTTGTTAAGAATGTGGACTACTTTGTTTATGTGTATCTGTATGTGAGGATATCTTCTTATGGAGTCCCATAAAATGCACTCGGGAAACAGTATCTAATTATGTTACCATGCAGCATGCAAATTTCCAGTCTGTTCCATTGGGATTTAAATGAGAGGCTTTATCAAGTGTTCTGCTGTAACTGTGATATGCTATAGGCATAGTGTATATGTCTGTGTTCTTCCCATCTATTAGCTCTATCAAAGCAGGAAATAAGGGGAAAGAATCAAGAACTGAGTCACCGAGTTAATGACTAATAAAGGTCCATGTTGACCAGGAGACTTCAGGGACACAAGATTCTGGGTCTTGTGGCCCAAACGTCAGGTTGAAGAATGAAAGACAAAGGTTGAATCATAGGTTGAGTCATTGACCAGTGAAGATCCAGAAGAAAACCCCAAAAATGGAGGTCAGGGCAATCAGCTGGTGCAGTCATGAGCAGTGGCAGCTGGTTTTAAGTCCAAATCCTGTGGCATCAGCTTCACCCAGTGTGGCTGAGGTCCTTCCAGAGTGGCCACTGGACCTGTTCCCTGACAGCCGGAGTTAAGAAGCTTCTTTCTCTTTGCTACCTGCTACGATTGTGCTGTCTACCCCCACAGGGTCTAGCCTGTCTTAGTCCTTCTAAGCTAGGGATAAAAATAATAAACTCTTTTTGTTGCCTTTAGGATAAACCACAAGCCTTGATTACTTTGAGCTTGAGTTCTCCTTTGACATGCTTCTTTATTCTATCTTCTTTTTAAAATCCCATCTTTTTATCTCAAATACATTTATTTATTTTTGTCTTTTACATGTTCTATATACTCAGTATTAACACCTACATTTGTTCTTGGACTTAAATGGCAATATCTTATAGCTTGATTTATTAATGTTTGTAAAATAGGTGTATTCATGAAACATGTATTTTAGTATATTGAATAGTATTTTTAACATCTGTAGGGAGCTTGAAATTTACAGATACTTCCTAAGGGTCTTTTTCTTTAAAGTTGAAACATGCTTTTGTAGGTCATATAACCTCTAATTTGCCAATTTTGTAAGTCTGTAGATTTAGTTTTTTTTTTTTTTTAATCATGGTTAATCTGAATCAGTAAACACTACATTTTGAAGTTTAACAAGTAGCAGAGTGTCTGATCAGTTGACCAGAGTTAATTGGTATGATTTTAGGACTGTGTTCGGCTTTACAGTATGATTTAAGATTGGCACTTAGTAAATTAAATGAGATCATTTTACAACTACTCATAGTACAAGGCTCACTCTTAATGTGTAATATGCATGATGGAATAATAGCCCTACAGTAGCCCAGATTGTACTTACTTTCTTTCTTTTTTGTTTTAAATAGAGATGAGCCTCACTATGTTGCCCAGGCTAGTCTTGAATTCCTGGGCTCAAGCAATCCTCCTGCCTTGTCCTCCCAAAGTACTGGGATTACAGGCATGAGCCACCACACCCCACCCCAGATAGTACTTTCTGTTGTTGCCCTTAACGTTACGTATTCATCCACCAAGTATTGCTGAGTGCCTAGAATATTCTGGAAACTGGGCATACAAATGCCCCTGTGTAATTCACATCACACAATTATTTAGAGTCATTCACTGTTAGGCAGCCAATCCTAAATCCCTGCAAATATGTTAATTACTAACTAGATAGGGATAAGCAAAGTCTAAGGAACTGAGCAGGCCTACAGGCATTCTAGAATCAAGCTGGAAAGATGTACAAATGGGACCTTCACTGATGATGGAACACAAGCAAGGGCCTGTTCCTTGGACGTGGAAGGGCCAAGATTCAATGGTGAGTCTATGGGAAAGTGACACATTTAAGTCCAATTCTAGCCCTGTTTTGGTAGCTAGGGGGATAAGAAGAAGAATAGATAACATCTATTGTGTGCTCCCTGTGAGCCAGGCATTGTTCTAAGCACTTTGCATGTATTGATTCCTTCAGTCCTTATAACACCCTTATGATGCAGATTCTGTTACAATGCCTATCTTATAAATGAGGCTTCTGAGGCACAGAGAGGTTAAATATTTTACCCAAGGTTGCATAACATGTAAACGGCCAGGCTGGAGTCCAATCCAGGCAGTCTGTCCCTAGAGCCTATGCCTTGGTGGTCACAGGGCTAAAGTGAGGAAACAGTTGGTGGACAGCCTCTTGGCTCTGTGAAGATGCACAAGTGGAGATATTATTAGGCGCTGCTGCATATCACTGAGTCGGGATCTCAGCCTCGCTCACCCACACAGATGCTCTTGATCTACCCAGTAATAACTTAATCGGATGATTTATACACACCATGTCCTGTTGGAACGAGTAAACAGCAACTTAGTTCTGGTGTGTTATGAAATAGAGATTTAAAAAATCCAAATGACTTGTGGCAAAACAGACTTTACCCTGGGAATGGAGAGAGAGAATAGCTCAGGTCCAAGGAACCTCATGGGCTGCCTGTTTAGATTTCTGCCTCCCTAACCCCATGGTACATTTCACTATCTCCCACATCCTCATAAATCTGAGTGCCCTGGGTGTCTGGATAATGAATGAGAGATGGGTATTGATGGATGAGTATGTATGAGATAGGACCTGTAAAAAGTGATTCATTAACCTAGGCAACCCTTTATAGCTAAAAATATCAAAGCTAGGGGTTATCTTTTTAAAACACACATCTAGCCATTTGTCCCCTCTGCTTAAAACTCATTAATGGCCCTCTTCTACCCAGAGGGTAACTTCTTAATGCCATGCCCTGCTCAAGGCCCTCCCAAGGTTGACCCCTTCCCCGCTTCCCCCAGCAGGCCCTGCATACCACAAATTCAGATCAGCTCCTGATAGCCCATGGCCTTTTCTCCCTACCTCTGCACCTCACCCTCCAGCCTCCTGTTACCCAGGGTTCCTGCTGCTTCAGTCCCAGCTCAGATCCGCCTCCCAAGGAACCTCTTGCGTCAGACCTGGTGCTGAGACAGCCAAAGCGTCCGGTCCAGCCTGCCCCAGAGCCAGGAAATCCCTGTGATCCGGCAAATTAGAAATGTGGTCAAGGTCAGGACCTGGAACTGAGCAGGCCCTCAGTGGTCTGTCCCAGGGTGGAGACCCAAGGAGAAGGGGAGGCTCAGCCAAGACTTTCACTGGGGCAACGAGGGGCAGCCAGCCCTACGGGGTCACCTGCAGGGCTCAGTGGCTGCAGTTATGATACTGAAGGGATCAGAGGAGGGGAAGAAACCCCGTATCTGGCCAGGCAGAGAGCTCACCGGTTCTGGAGCAAAATCTTTAGGGACCACTGCAACAGGGCTGGGAGAGGTGAGAGCTCAACATCCTCAATGGAGGCAGAGAATCTCACAGCATCACCAGAGGTACAGAGCAGGGATGGCCCCCAAGCTGACATCTCCTGGACTCTGCTTCATTACCAACCTATACTGAGAGCCCATTGGATAGCTCTTAAGAACACAAGAGATGATAGTGAATTAAAGCCCCTCAAGGATGGGCTGGTTGATTTCCAACCAGGCACCTACTTTGCGGTTCATATTATTCTTGCTCACTCATCTGTTCAATCCACAATTTATGTTCGTGGCCATGTGTCCCAGGCACTGTACTATGGGCTGGGTGTGCAAAGTAGGAAACACAGCCCCTGCCCTCCAGGAACTCTGGGACCCCAGGGCAACCAAGCACAAGGAGGCACAAAGGGAATCGTGGTGGTGTTAAGGGAGCCACAGGGTTCATCAGAGAAGTGTGGAGGCTTCTCCCATAGGGGCTCACCCCGGGACTTAGCTTGTCTTCCCCCTCCTGGACCGGTTCTTCTCACCCGACTCCTCTGGTTCAGATTTGACTTCTCTGTCGGGCTCTGCCTCAGCTTCCAGCTCCTCCACGAAGCATCTCCTCCTCCAGCTCTCAGCTGTCTCTCTGTTCCCTGCATTTGCACAGCCATAGTTACCTGTGGCATCAAATTAGGTGCTTGAGTAAATTGTTGTGTTTGGTTCTTTTTGTTCCTGACTAGATTGGAAATGACTTGAGCCGAAAGGTTACGTCTTATCTGTTTATTTTAGAGACAGGGTCTCACTCTGTCACCCAGGCTGGAGTGCAATGGTGCGATCACAGCTCACTGCAGCCTTGAACTCCTGGGCTTAAGCAGTCCTCCTGCCTTAGCCTCCCAGGTAGCTACCACACCTGGCTAACATATACATATATATTTGTAGAGACTGGGGAGGGGTCTCACTACGTTACCCAGGCTGGTCTCGAAATCCTGGCCTCAAGAAATCCTCCTACCTTGGCCTCCCAAAATGTTGGGATTACAGGCGTGAGCCATTGCACTCAGCCAAGGAGTTATACATCTTATACTTTGCTTTATCTGCAACAGTGCTTAGGACATAGTTAGTGTCCAACTAATATTTGGGGTGGGTAAAGACAATGTAAAAGAAGCTCTCTTTCTTTCTCCTTCCCTTGATCCCTATCTCCCTCTTGATCCCTATCTCTCTTCTAACCTCTGCCTCTTTCCCCCTCCTTCCCTCTCCCTTTCCCTCTCCCTTTCCCTCTCCCTCTTTCCGCCTTCTTCCCTCTCCCTTTCCCTCTCCCTTTCCCTCTCCCTCTCTTCTTCTTTCTCTCTCTCCCTTCCATCCCGCTCTCCAGGATTTCAGCAGGAAGATTACACAGACTGAGCTCAGGACCTGTGAGCCCCCTTTCTGGCCTGTACAGAAAGGCCTCGTTGGGGAAGTTCTCTGGAGGACGGAAGGAAGGATTTTGCAGATGGAGGGCAAAATCAGGCTGTGGGCCTTTGGAGGAGGCAAAATTATCATTTGCCTTTCTCTGTGGAGTGAGAACTCTGTAATTTCGGATTTTGCCTAATTGCTGTTTTGAGTTCCCAGGTCGGCCGCTCTTCGGGCAGGCGTGTGTTTGTGGGAGAGGTGCACTATGAATGGCTCTGAGGCTCTGAAGCTCCGTCCAACTATGGCTTAAAGGTAAGATGACTCAGATCGGGAGCACGTCAATTCCAGAGTTCTGCTTTTCTTCAGGAGCACAGATTTGTTCGGCCACAGGGAGGGGAGGAGAAGCTGGTGCTGCTGAGGAGTCCCAAGCACATGTTATATTTGCAGGCAGCATCTTTGGTCTGTGGCAGCTCCAATTAAAGCTCTGAGCAGCTGGTAGCCAGAAACCAGGCGACGTCAAAGATGGGCACATGCGTGTTCTCTCTTTAGCCATGGGCTCTCCCGGCACATGTGTGCAAGGCCGCAAGACTGTTTCTCATTTGCACTCTGTGGACATTTTGGAGAGTTACCTACTTCCTTTGAAAATTATTTTCAAGTGTTCCTAAGTGCTAGTGAGAATGACACGCAGGCTGCCTGTGCCTGGGGAGGAACTGGGGCTGCGGGCTGCCCTCTCCCTGGGCTTCCCATGTGGATTCAGACTCAACCAAACCAAATCAAACCAAGCCTGCTCTGTCTCCCTCCATCTGAGGTTGGGTTATCACCAGCAATTGATTTTTTTTTTTTAAAGTAGAGCACATTAAAGCACCAGAAGTTATGGCCATTTTCATCTATCATTGGCAAACACCTTGGCAAGTGTGAAACAAATGCATTTTGCTTTCAACTTTTTTATAACTGGCATCTCCTTGTGCTTTTGAGTTAAGGCCACAGGTGTGAATGCCACAGGGAGTAGTTTCAGTTGGGCAGGGCCCAGCTAGGAGTGGGTGCTTTCCAGAGGTCGCTGTCCAGGGCCATGGCTGGATTTAGACCCCTTCCCCTCTGGCCAGACCTCTACACAGGCCAAGCCTGGCTGAAATGAACATTCTGGAAGTCTTGAAACAGACAAAAGCACATCAGAGTTTGCTGACACACATACAGGGCCACGCACAGAGCAGAGGCTACGGTGTGTGTGTGTGCGCGTGTGTGTGTGTGTATGGTAGTGTGATATACACGGTGTGTTGTGTGTTGTATGTTGTGTGTGTAATATATGTGGTGTGTATGTGGTGTGTCTTTGTATCTTTGTGTGGTGTGTGTGTGGTTTGGTGTGTGTGTGTGTCTGGTATGGTCTATGTGGTGTGGTGCATAGTGTGGTTTGTGTGGGGCGTATGTGCATGTGGTATGGTGTGTTTATGTATTTGTGTGTATGGTGCATATTGTGTTTGTATTTGTGTGTGTGTGGTGTATGATATGGTGTGTGGCATGGTTTGTAGTGTGTGTGAGTGTGGTATGGTGTGAGTGTGGTGTGGTGTGTAGTGTGTGAGTGTGGTGTGTGTGTAGTGTGTGTGTGGTGTGTGTATGGGTGTGGTGTGGTGTGTAGGAATAGTGTGTGTGTGTGGTGTGTGTAGTGTGTGTATTTGTGTGTGGTATGTAGTATGTGAGTGGATGTGGTGTGTGTGGTGTGGTGTGTGGTGTGTGTGAGAGCATTGTGTGGTGTGTAGTGTTTGCATTTGTGTGTGCGGTGTGTAATGTGTGGGTGTCGTGTGTGAGTGTGGTGTGGGGTGTAGTGTATTTGTGGGTGTGGTATGTAGTATGTGGTATGTAGTATGTGAGTGCGTGTGTTGTGTGTGTGGGGTGTGTAGTGTGTGTGAGTGGGTGTGGTGTGTGTGGTGTGGTGTGTAGTGTGTGTGAGTGGGGTGTGGTATGGAGTGTGTGAGTGGATGTGGTGTGGTGTGTAGTGTGTGTGAGTGTGTGTGTGGTGTGGTATGCAGTGTGTGAGTGTGTGTGGTGTGTGCGGTGTGGTGTGTAGTGTGTGTGAGTGTGGTGTGGTATGTAGTGTGTGAATGGGTGTGGTGTGTGTGGGGTGGTGTGTAGTGTGTGTGAGTGTTGTGTATGTGATGTGGTGTATAGTGTGTGTGGTGTGATGTGTNGTGTGTAGTGTGTATATTTCTGCACATGGTATGTATTGTGTGAGTGTCTGTGATGTGTGTGTGTGGTGTGTAGTGTATGTATTTCTGTGCATGGTATGTATTGTGTGAGTGGGTGTGGTGGGTGTGGTGTGGTGTGTAGTGTGTGTTTGCATGCGTGTGTGTGTGTAGGGAGGCAAGCACTGTTGACAGGAGTGGCGTCCTGCGGAGAGCCAGCCCCCTCAGCATTTTAGAACATCGCCAGCAGTGACTGCGTATTGAGGACACGTGAGGACATGCTCGCCACACATGTCCTTATTTAAATCTTCGAAACAATGCTGCAAACCCTTTCACAACCCTGTGAAACCCTGTGTGGTCCAGTTCCTGAGAGGCCACAGACAGTACCGAGGCCTGTTAGGAACCGGGCCCTGCGGCAGGAGGTGAGCAGCAGGCGGGCATACAAAGCTTCCTCTGCATTTACAGCTGCTCCCCATCGCTCACATGACCGCCTGAGCTCCGCCTCCTGTCAGATCAGTGGCGGCATTAGATTCTCATAGGACCTCGAACCGTGTTGTGAACTGCACATGGGAGGGATCTAGGTTGCGGCTCCTTAGAAGAATCCACTGCTTGATGATCTGTCGCCATCTCCATCACCCCCGGATGGGTCTGTCTAGTTGCAGGAAAAGAAGCTCAGGGCTCCCATTGGTTCTACATTATCATGAATTGTATAATTATTCCATTATATATTACAATGTAATCATAATATAAATAAAGTGCACAGTAAATGCAATGTGCTTGAATCATCCTGAAACCATCCCCCTTCCCCCCGGCTCCTGTCTGTGGAAAAATTGTCTCCACGAAACTAGTCCCTGGTGCCAAAAAGGTTGGGGACCATTACTGTAAAGTATCACTCTCCCACCTTCACAGATGAGGAAACTGAGACTCAGATAGTGCACTAGTTTGCTAGGGCTGACACAGCAAAGCACCAAAACCGGATGGCTTAAAACAACAGAAACGTATCTGTCATAGTTCTGGAGGTTGGAAGCCAGAAATCAAGGTGCCAGCAGGGCTGTGCTCTCACTGACTCTAGATGGAACCCGTCCTTGCCTCTTCCTGGCTCCCGGTGGTTGCTGTTGACCCTCGACACTTTTTGGTTTGCAGCTGCGTCAATTCCGTCTCTGCCTCCGCCACCCGTGGCGTTCTTCTCTCTGTGTGTCTTGGTGTTTGTGTCTCCTCATAAGAACACCAGTCATGTTGAATTACGGATCCACCCTACCCTAGTAAGACCTTATCTACTTAATTAATATCTCAATGATCCTGTTTCCAAATAAGGCCACATTCTGAGATACTGGGGATTAGGTCTTCTACATATCTTTTGGGAGACACAATTCAACTAGTTAAACATAAGGAAAATATCTTGCTTAAGGTAACCCTACCTGCAAGTGGCAGAGAAAATTTGAATCCAATACTGACTCCCAAACTCCTTTTCTTTTCTGTACATTAATTTATGCAATTGCATTGATTGATGGTTACAATTTACTTAGGTTCATTTAAGCTTTGTATTTTCTTTCCCACAACCCCCTTTGCACCCCCAGTTTCTCAGCTGCTATATTGCCCACATAGGATTTCCTATGATAGCTTTTCTTTCATTTCATTAGCTCTCTCTTAGCTGAGTAGGAAGATGGAAGGTCAGGGCTAAGGAGCTCAGTCAGACTCAGGGATGGTATCTGTGCCAGAGACACGGAGGGATCATGTCCAGTCAGGAAAAGAGAAATCAAGTATTTCAAACAGAGAGGATTTCATACAGGAACTGGTTGTAGGAGCGTTGGATTGGAAGGGCTGAGGGAAAGACAGAGAGAGAGACTACAGTAGGAGCAACAAAAAGAGAAAGAAGCCATTAGTAGGAAATCATATGTGGGCATATGGCAGCCAAGGTATCTGGAGAAACCCCTTTTATATAATGAAATCCCTCTTACATAATAGCTTGTATGGCTAAGACAAAGGGAAAGAAAAGGAAGCTGTTAAACTCCCCCAAATGACATAAGAAAAGACCAGAGTTGTTGTTTGTTCCACAGGCATTTGCCATCCATGGTGGGCTTGACGTTGGGTTTTAAGAGGCTATGCCCCTGGTGGCAAAGGTTAAGCCCAGCACCACACGAGATAGAATGTCAGAGCAGAGATAGTACACAAAGCCGGACCCCCAAAGAGTGCCATTCCTGAACTAGAAAAATCTCCCAGACGGAGAAACACTAAGAATACTTATCTATATCTTAGCTCTTGGTAAAGCGACAAACCAAACCAAAAGTTGCCCATGAAAAGACTCCCAAAAAAGTCTCCAGTGAAAGAGGTTATACCTATTTATTTTCATTCTGACACTTGCTGATTGAGAGAGCTCTTGACTGATGTTTGATAGCAGGAAACTGCCTACCCAGAAGAAAATACATTACCTGCTTGGGAAAAGAAAGAGCTAGAAAATCAAACATTTTTAGTTCTTTTCGTTGTCTTTTGCTTTTTGTTGCTGCTGTTGTTTGTTTTATAGCATTTCTAATGCAGATTTTTATACTTCGTATAGAAGATTATTTTTCTTGATAGAAAATAATAGAAGTTTTGTTGTTGTTGTTGTTGTTGTTGTTTGTGATGGAGTCTTTCTCTCTCACTCTGTCGCCTAGGCTGGAGTGCAGTGGTGCCAGTATCAGCTCACTGCAGCCTCCGCCTCCTGGGTTCAAGCGATTCTCCTGCCTTAGCTTCCCGGGTAGTTGGGATTGCAGGCACGTGCCACCATGCCCAGCTAATTTTTGTATTTTTAATAGAAACGGAGTTTCACCATGTTGACCAGTCTGGTCTCGAACTCCTGACCTCAGGCGATCTGCCCACCTCAGCCTCCCAAAGTGTTAGAATTACAGGCGTGAGCCACCATGCCGGGCTATAGGAATCACTTTTAGAAAGAGAGAAAAACACATCAATTTAAAAGAAAGTGTATTGTCCATGTATCTCTACTTGTAATGGGTGAAGAGTTGGAAATTTGGTAAATAAGCCCAGGTTTCATGCAGCTTCTGTGACCAGTTGTCCCCTTTGACAGGCACCTGAACCCTTATTTGGATGTCATAGAGATGCGGCGAGAAGCTCATGGTTTATCTTTAACACCAGTGATTTACACTAAGAATTTACTTTGGGCATTTCAGCGATGTCTTGTGGAGCCTGAACCAGGCATCAAAAATAAATATGTAACAGTATTTTCCTGCAAGGAATACTGACGTACTTAAAATAAGGCATCCTTGGCAGGCAGTGTGAAGTCAGAGAGCTCCTGCCTTCAGCCCATGGTTCCAATTAATACGCTTCCCATAGCATCATAGCTGCAACCTTGAGGATTTCTATCTCTCACCTGGACTAATAAATTGATCTCTTAGAAACAAGCTGTGAGCACAATTTTAAATTTAAATACTGTGTCTCTCAGATTGCTGTGCTTTCAGTCACGATATTAGCTCAAATGAAGGACGTACTGAATTGAATATCTGGATATGTTGGCAGAAGCCTTCAGCCTAATCAAAAAATTTATAGGCAGACAAATTTGCTCGGGAGCCAGACATCTTCTCTAAATCTAGACATGCAAGTCATTTAACCACTGATCTACAGTGTCCCTGAGCTTCCTCGAGGTCAATTAGAGGACCTTATCCATTTAGTTCAGCTTCATGACTTTAACAAATGATTTGCTGTTTTTTTTTTCTTGGTTACCAGAAGCTAATAAAAACTTCACGGAGATTTAGAGACAACTAATGACATCAGGAGCGTTGGCTGCCATGCCTACCTGCTCTAGTTCTCATTGGGAAATTCCCCATGCTCAGCTGTGAAAGAACAGAATGGAAACCAATCAGGGGAGGGGGATATTGATATCTAGCCTACACGGATGGAGAAGACATAGAAAGATATGGAGAAAGACATCACAAAACCTTCAATGCCTTCCAGTCCACAGGCAGGCGGTCACTCACAGGTGCAATAACCTTTCGGGCTCTGCCTCTGAAAACATTCAGTGAAAACTGGTGACTTGGTTCATTTTTCAGGCAAAGAAATAAAGGCACGGGTTGAAAATAGACAGAGCTATAAAGCTTTAAGAGTGGCAGCTTTCTGTCCAAATTCCAACAAAAATAGTTATCCGATCTCTCTCTCTTTTTTTAAAGGCAGCAGGAGAACATAGATCCAAAATTCTGTGTAATCCACTCAACTAAGACTGCAACAACAACAAACAGTTTATGTTATTCTTGGCAGAGCTCAGATCTCAGGTGACATCAAAGGTGACTACATAGATGTATATACAATGAAGTCAGCTTATAATTCACTTCTGTGAGATTTACAAATTTAAACTGCTTAGGGCTTACAGGTTTCTGAGAGACAGAGAATGCCACCAACAAGTGGATAGATGGCAGATGACACATGCAAGCCCCAAAGTGCTAATTTCCTGAATATACAAAGAGCACTTACAAGTTAATCAAAAGACAAGTCAATGAAATAATGGGCTCTTGCCTATGTTACAAATATTTTCATCTGGTATGACATTTACTCTTTGATTTCATTATTTTTGTGATTTTCATAGGCTTGTATTTTATGTGGTCAAATCTCTATGTCTTTCTATCGCTTGTATGTTTAGAAGGACGTTCCTCCTTCTGAAGTACACATATTTGATTTTGGATTTGAGAGGGCATTCATTTCTGATCCATCTATAAAGTTTTTGGTGTGTGGTTAATGGTAAAAATAGACTCACATTTTCCTAAATAATTAGCCAGTTGTTCCAGCTCCATTTATTGAGTGATCCTTCCTTTCCCAACTGATGTGCGGTGTAACCTTTATCGTATATTAAATACTCACGCGTGCTAAAAATAAAAAGTCATTTCAGTTGAGTGCCGTGAGTTAATCCAAGGAGTTTGCAGAGGTGGCGTTTGTAGCATGAGGATGTCCTTCCTTTCCACTCCTCCCCAGAGACTGAAAACAGAGGGAAGGAAGCCAGGGAAACGTTAAACAAGGTCTGCTGCTCTGGATAATGTCTATGAGGGAAAAAAACGCCGGCTGAGATTTTATGATTTAAAGGCTATTATGCTGCTTAAAGAACTAACTCTGCAAGAATAACAATAGCTGCTATTTATTGGGCGCTTGCTCTATGCCAGGCACTGTTCCCAGCGGCCCCACCATGGCGTCACTCCATGCTTACGACCTAACCCTAACCCACGCTATGGACACTTTTATCATCGCCCCGATTTTGGACATGAGGAAACTGAGACGCTGAGACACCGTGTCCCTTACCCCACAGTCATTCAGAAGAACGGCCACCGCAAATGTGGCTAAGCCAGCCAGTCAACAAGAGCGCTGGGATTGTTACCTTCTTCAAAACAATACCTCTCAGCAAAGCCATCAGATGTCAGCCAACACACCAAGGAAGGTCCCTGCAGATGGAACACAGGGAGGCAGATGTTACCTCATGGGAGTGGCCCCAGAACGTAAAGGAGTCAAGTGCAGCAAATTCTAAGGTTCAGAGAAATGGACCACTGTCAATTTCCAGGAACTCATTTCGCCCTGTCTTTTCACATTCATGTTTCTCCTTTCCAGGAAAGCCAAGGAAAAGACTTTTCATCCAACTGGCTTAGGAGGCAAGACAGAAACCTTTTCCTCATAAGATCCTATCACAGCTGGGCTAGTTCTGTACCTAAATCTTTGGAGATGAGTGGCCTCTGGGTGTTTTCATTATTTATAATTAATTGTTCATTTATCAGACATTTATGGAGTGTCTCAATGGGCAGCGAGGTGTGAGGCACGGGGATGTGGTAAAGCCCTCAAGCCTTCTGCCTTCATGCAGCATCCATTTAGGGGGATGCACCCCCAACCCAAGGCTGGGGTGTGTGCTGTGGTGTCACAGGAAGTGCTGCCTTTCTCGAATGGGGCTGTGTTTACACAGGGCCAGGAGAACCAGATGCTGAACTGGGGTCAGGCTTCAGGAGTCCTGGCTTTTGGGACCACCTTGACACTTCCTATCTTCACAGCCATCATCCTGTTTCAGGATTCTTATCCCCAAAACAGGAATATTAACACAGCTCCGCCTGTCTCTGCAGGTCATCACGAGCAAGCACCCAGTGCGTGTGAAAGCGTCTTGAGTGTGGGAGTTGCTGTATAGATGCAGAGTTTTACTGCTGAAAGGAGGAATACTACTGTTGATTTGTTTTTGTTTCTCGGTTGTTGTGTGTGTGTTTTGTTGTTGTTGTTGTTGTTGTTGTTGTTGTTTTACCATCATGGTCCTACGTGGCTGGTTTGCCGGCCCAGCCTCAATGGCCAGTTGGCTCCAAGTCAGAAGACATGATCTCCTCCCCAGCTCTCCTTGCCATTGTTTAAAGCCCCTCCTGAGGAATGAGCTGCCTTGGTGTTTTGTCAGTTCAAACCGCATCCTGCCTGTTTCCACTTTCCACACGACAGCTCGCAACACCGGTGGTTTTCAGATGTGGCCAGCTTCTTGGTGAAGTGATAGCAGAGGCCTTGTTCACAGAAGTGAAAATAATTCCCCCCGCGGTTAGCACATCAGGTGTGGGCATCGAGTGTACCCCGCCCCCCACTTGATCCCAATCCCTGGTTGGGTTTGGGAGTGGATGGCTGCCCAGCCTCCTGGTGCTGTCTTGACCCACAGCCTTCTCTGGGATGAGGACTAAGCCAGAGGCAGCAGGGACAGAGGTGTCTCAGGCTGTCCAGGCCTGGCCTGAATCCCACGACAGCAAGGGCGTGGCCTGCAGAAGTTGGAAACGACCACAGTGGCCTTCTAGTCACTTTACAGATGAGAAAACTGAGTCCAGGGAGAGCTGGTCAGTTGCAGGCGGTGCCTGGACTGGCACCTGGGTCTCTGGGCTCCAGGTTCAAGTTGATTCTAAGCAGACCGGTTGTACCCATCTCTGTAATTGAATGACTTGTTGGCATCAACAGAACTGGTAACTGGGTTTGGTCCTGGTGACCAAGGGGTACATCTCCCAGCTGGAAGCTGTTTGCTAAGAGCAAGGGTATGGCCCACACTGGGCTACCAAACAACAGAGCAAGCCCACGCTCAGGGCGTCAGCAAGCAGGGATATGAAATAAAACAAACCTTTTGAAAGAATTCAACACTTGAAGGAGAAAAAGAGGAGGAGGTGAAGGAGGGCAGAAGGAAAGTCGGAAGCAGCAGCAGCGAGTCATCATGAGAAAATCAGAGCTTTGTGGGATTTTAAAACTTGTGGTTTGGAAACATTTTTATTATTTAGTTGTACGAGGGCAGACACCACCATCTTTTAAATGTTCACAGGAGGCCAAAGTATGCGAGAGCCGCGGCCTAAAGCGGGGCTGTGGGCAGAGTCAGACCTGGGCCTTCAGAGTCCGGGGGAAGGGCTCAGGACCGGGCTGGGCAGCACGTGTCCCGAGTGTGTCACCCATGGCCCCACGATGTCCAGTGGGCAGACCAGGTCAGCAGGCACATGGCCCTCTATCTCTACTCCCTTCTGGGACGGTCTGGGAGGCTAAGGTAGCCCTGACCATAGAAAACATGGATTTTCTAAAACGTCTTCCCTGGTGACTTCTGCCCTTGAACAATGCTTATCTATCACAAGGTTGAAGGCTCTCCTTATCTTTCAAGGGTATGAGGTGGCCTGTAAATGCTTCACTTATTAACTCAGCTCTGATTCTCCCTGGGAAGCTAAGGGCTGAGTGAAACTCTAACGAGGGCATGTGGACAGCTTGTGGTGCCCTGTAGCTCCGCACCGTGGGCCTGCAGGTGCACGGCCAGTCCCATGGCCTCCAGAGGAGCAGCGCAAACCCTTAGCCTGGGTGGGGAAGGAGCACAACGCCGACAGAACTACTGCTGGAACGGGCCCCTGTGAATCAGCAGCACCTGGAAGCGCCCCATCCCAGGCCTGTCCCAGCCCGGCGTCTGAGCTAATTACAGCTCCGTTGTGGGGAGAGTCACCCATGTCAGTTTAACTGACAGCCCAGATAAGAGGTACTGGGCTGAGTCTCACAGGTTGCACAACAAACCACTCTGCCAACTGAGGGCAGAGACAAGACTTTTTCAGTCCCTACGGTCAGAAACGAATTTCCTGGATGGCTGTCTTCTCCATCTCCTCTCCATGTCCTATTTTTAGTTTTCAGGTTGGTCTGAATTAGTCTTTGACTTGTTGGGGGTGGGGTGGGGGGGGGGAGGATGGGTGATTTTCTCCCTCACTCATTTAAGCATCAGCCTGGTATCTGGTATCTGGCCGGTGCCTTCCTTTCGTGGTTCAAGATGTGTCCAGGGCTGTTGTATGTCATTGACCAGGGTTGGGCGCCCATAAAGCCAAGGCCACCAGCTCCACTGTGATGAGCAGATGAGCTTGGCCATGTGGCAAACTGAATTTAGTGCTGCAGCATGTTCAGTGGATTCATGAAGCCTTCTGCTCATTCAAGAAGGGATGTTCTCCCTGACTGCTACATCCGCAAACTCACACCAAACAGCTTGCCAATCGGGTGCCCCCAGCCCCGCACTACGAAGTTCTCCCCATAGAAGATCAATCAGCCTTCCTCTCCCGTGGGCTCCACCTGCACCCCTCGCTCCAACACCATCTGCCCATGCCGTCCTGTGCAGTTGCTGTCCATTTATTCCATCTCCATTATAGTGTCTGCCTGAACAGCAAATATGAGGCTTCACAGAAGCATCGAAGATCTAAAAAGCATTTGTAACTGACTATAAGCGAATTCACATGAGGCCTCGGGTGGCATACGAGCCTCTGGCACTTTCGTCTCACCCATGGAGGCATTGTAGATCTCAAGGCAGCATCAGGACCATCCAGGGCAGGTGGCAACAATTTTCTTTCAAAATTCCAGGGTAGCTTAAACCAAGGCTGTAAGTGAATTGATAAGCCTCAGGTTCAAGACCAGAGAAAAAGAATAGGAGAGGAAAGTGACCCTCAAATGTCCAAGAAAATGAGAGAAGGCAGGAGAGAGAAGAGGGAGAGGAGGGTGGAGGGCCACCCACAGTTTGCACAGGTGCCATCTCCAGAGCCATGGTGTGCTGTACCCGAGGATGCAGCTCCTGGGCACAGCAGACCCGACCCTCCTGAACCAGGGGATCAGCAGCACGGGCCACCGAAGTGCAGCTCTCTCCAAGCTCTGGGCTTGAGGGCACTGAGTGGAGGGGAATGACTAGCTCGGAGGACCCGAGGCTTCCGGCTCTCTGCTCCTCCAGGCTCAGCTGTGAGTGCAGACACAAGCTCTGGGAGGCCGAGGACTTCATGACTGGGCTTACTCCCAGCAGGGCAAGCGGGGTCCTGGGGCCTGAGCCCCTGGCAATCTGCCACTGCTGTCTTAGACACCATGAAGGAGGCTCCACGAAACACCAAGTCCCTAACAAAATGGGATTTGACGATTCTGTGTCACATTCAAGGCGTTAAAGCTCCAACCTGAATAAAGGCTGTGCAACCACATAATGCTGCCAACAGAGCCTCTGTGAAGCGCATGGGTGTGTGAGCTTAGCTCCGAACCCACATTCTCCTGGCGTGATGGAGGGTCTCATCTTACCTCCCAGTCCCTCCTGGGGGACCCCCAGGAGCTAACCAGTGTCTGGAACGGCCTGGCTTTGGGTCTTCACCACGGCTACAGCCTCTCTCCCTGGACCACCTGATTCCTGTTCTGAGCTGAGCTTCCAGCCCTAAGGGGTGGGGAGGCGGAGCTCACCCTTTTTTCCCTCCCGGTGAAGCCGCCTTCCTGCGCGCTAATGTTTTACCCTGGCTGAATTTAAACAGATGTGGTCAAGGATGGCGGGTCCCCAACGTGACCTCCCTGGCTCTGCTATACATGCCTAATCCCCGTCCCCCAGTCGATCACTCCCTGGTCTCCCCGCTTCTCCCCTCTCCTGTGCGACCACCAGTTGCTCACCAATAATTCGAAACTGCCTTTTTGACAGAGAAAATGAGCGTCAGCTGTTTACCTACCGTGCCTGATTCTAAGAATTAAAGTGAAAAAAAAGTTAAGAGACTGAATGTTGATCACGACAGAGTTCACTGGGAACGAAATGAGATTCCTGGAAATGTACTCTTCACCCTGGAGATGGTTAGGAAGGAGATCGAGACCATCCTGGCTAACACGGTGAAACCCCGTCTCTACTAAAAGTACAAAAAAATCAGCCGGGCGTGGTGGCGGCGCCTGTAGCCCCAGCTCCTCGGGAGGCTGAGGCAGGAGAATGGCGTGAACCCGGGAGGCGGAGCTTGCAGTGAGCCGAGATCGCGCCACTGCACTCCAGCCTGGGCGATGGAGCAGAGACTCCATCTCAGAAAGGAAGAAAAAGAAAACAAAAACAGGCCAGGCGCAGTGGCTGACACCTGTAATCCCAGCACTTTGGGAGGCCGAGGCCGGCGGATCACTTGAGGTCGGGAGTTCGAGACCAGCCTGGCCAACACAGTGAAACCCCGTCTCTACTAAAAATACAAAAATTAGCCGGGAGTGGTGACAAACGCCTGTAATCCCAGCTACTCAGGAGGTTGAGGCATGAGAATTGCTTGAACCCAGGATGTGGAGGTTGCAATGAGCTGAGATCATGCCACTGCACTCCAGACTGGGTGACAGAGCAAGACTCTGTCTCCAAAAAAGAAAAAAAAAAAAAAAAAAGAAAGAAAGAAAAAGAAAACAAACATTTCTCCTGGTCTGCTTCTCCATCCTCCATCATGGCTCTGAGGCTCCCAGGTCACCAGTGGGAGCTTTCCCAGTTGGGCCTGCCTGGGAATCCACAGCCATTGTCATTTGCTGCCAGCGAGTAGATGAACATGTGCTGAGTAAGAAGCTCCTCCTGGGACGTGGAGGTGGAGGCAGGGAATCCCCTCCTTGCTAAGGAGCTCAGCCATAATGAAGAGGTGCTGATGGACAGACAGGAATCCCCACCCTTCTTGGTTCAGCACTCCAACGTGAAGAGGTTGAAAGGAGGATGGTGTCACAGATTGAAATGGAAACTTGGTAGGGGACATGTGATGTGTGTGGTATGATGTGTGTGGGGTGTGTGTGTGTGTGGTGTGTGTGTGTGGTGTGTGTGTGTGGTGTGATGTGTGGTGTGTGTGTGATGTGTGGTGTGTGGTGTGATGTGTGGTGTGTGTGTGGTGTGATTTGTGGTATGATGTGTGGTGTGGTGTGTGTGTGTGGTGCGTGTGTGATGTGTGGGGTATGGTATGATGTGTGTGTGGTGTGATGTGTAGTGTGTGTGTGATGTGTGGTGTGTGGTACGATGTGTGTGTGGTGTGATGTGTGGTGTGTGTGTGATGAGTGGTGTGTGGTATGATGTGTGTGTGGTATGATGTGTGTGTGGTATGATGTGTGGTGTGTGTGATGTGTGGTGTGTGGTGTGATGTGTGGTGTGTGTGCAGTTGTGTGGTGCGGTTTATAGTGTGGCGTGTAGTGGGGTGTGTGTGTGGTGTGTGTGGTATGATGTGTGGTGTGGTGTGTTGTGCGTGTGGTGTGATGTGTGGTTTGGGGTGTGTGTGGCGTGATGTGTGGTGTGTGGGTGTGTGGTGTAGGGTGTGGTGTGCGGTGCATGTGTGATGGGGTGTGTGCGCATGTGTGTGTGTGTGGTGTGATGTATCGTGTCAGGTGTAGTAGGTGTGGTGTCTGTGTGTGTGTGGTGTGTATGGTGTGTTGTGGTGTGGTGTGTGTGTGGTGTGTGGTGTGGTGTCTGTGTGTGTGTGGTGTGTGGTGTGTGTGTGGTGTGTGGTGTGTGTGTGGTGTTTGTGTGATGTGGCGTATGTGTGTGTATGGTGTGTGTGTGTTGTGTTGTGGTGTGTGATGTGATGTGTGTGTGGTGCGGTGTCTGTATGATGTGTGTGGTGTGGTGTAGTGTGATGTGGGTTGTGGTGTGTTGCGGTGTGGTGGTGTGTGTGTGGTTTGTTGTGGTGTGCTGTGTGTGTTGTGTGTGTGTATGGGGGTGTGTATGAGTGTGGTGTGGTTGGTGTTTTGTGGTGTGGTCTGTGTGTGTGGTGGCATGGTATGTGTGATTCGTGTGGTGTGTGGTGTGTGTGTGTGGTTTGTGATGTGGTGTGTGTGTGTGGTGTGGTGTGATGTGTGTATGGTGTGTGTGATGTGGTATGTTGTGTGTGTGGTGTGGCGTGTGTGTGTATGGTGTGTTGTGTGTGTGTTGTGTGTGGTGTGGCGTGTGTGTAAGGTGTGTTGTGGTGTGTTGTGATGTATATGTGTGGTGTGTTGTGGTATGGGGTGTGTGTGTGCAGTGCATGTGGTATGTTTGTGTGTGTGTGGTGTGTGGAGTTGTGTATGGGGTGTGTGTGGGGATGTGTGTATATGTGTGGGTGTGTGTGTATGTGGTGTGTGCATGGGCTGGAAAAGACAAGATTCCTGACATGAAGACTGGGGAAGCCTCTGGCTGCTGTGACCGACCCTCAGCTGGGGGCAGCCTTCTCTGCTGCAGGGTGGAGGGAGGTAGGCAAGGATGCCGAGGCTCAGCTTCAAAAGGGGAGGATTCCCTGGAGTTGCGGAAGCCTTTAGTTGGGAGAAGCAGGTGGAATGTGGGGGTCACTCCTTGCTTTCTGGAAACCCCAGTGTCCCCTGGGGTGGGCTTTCTGGAAAGCTTCCCCTGGCTGTTTTCTCTCCACACACCTCCCCTGCTGCTGTCTCCTTCTCCCCACAGCTGTAGCGGAGCAGGCTGAGTGCTTATTTCAGTCCCCTGTACCTGGCTCCTACAGTTAAGGGCCCTTCCAGAACAGGTTTTTCCCAAAGTCCCAGAGAAAGTGCTCACCAAGTGCGTGTTGATGATGAACTCCCAAATCAACGTGTGGAGTTTCCTTCTGGTATTTGGGATTTTTTTTTAAAAAAAGAGCACATCTTTGAGTTTTTCTCTCTTCTCTATAATATGCCACAAGGTGAGGTTTCAAAGGTTATAGCAAATTGAGAACTAAAAATGTTTGAAGGAGCCAAGAGGAAAAGACTCCAGGTTCATCCTAATGTGAATATACAAGCAGGCCTCGTCTCATCTGAATAGAGCACAGACCTATGGGACCACGCAGAGTGAAGGGATGAGACCCCTGCACTCAAGACTTTGCAGTCCTCTTGGGGACCAGGTGGAAAACGTTATGGAACATGTGGAGACAGAGGAAAACCAAGCCCATGCCTGCAGGAGAAGTGCAGGCTAGGGGAGAGCTGCGCCGGGATTTTCAGGGAAGGATTCGTGCAGGCAGTGGGAACGAGTTGGGCCCCAGAGGATGAGTGAGGCCTAGGTAGGAGGGGAAGAAATCCTGGAAGCTGGTATGAGTGTGCGTGCGTCTGAAGCGGGGTTTGCCGGGGATGTTTGGCTCTGAAGGAGAAGGATGGCCACTTGTTGAGCTTCCCATGTGACAGGCCCTGCAATGATGTGTGTTAACCCGCCCCACGCTTACCACAGCCCTGAGTCGGGTCTCATCATGTTCATTTTGCAGATGATAAAACCAAGGTTCACAAAGGCTTGAGTCATGCGGTCCAGAAGGAAAAGCAATGGGACTCAAATTCATGTTGGCTTCCAAAGCCCCTGCTCTCAGTCCTACCTCTCAGGACCCACCTGGGGGAAGACGGGAGTGTGATGTTGAGTGGAAACAATATGGCTGCCCAGAGAGGGTGAAGTGTCAATATGGGAGATACAAGAGAGGGCAGAAAATTCCATCCTTACCTCAGGAGGCCGTAGAGAGTCGTGGTAGGTCTTTGGCTATGGGAGGGATGTGGAGAAAGGGGTGTTTGGAACAAATGAGTTGGTCTGGGTTTCCCGGAAGATGCCAGAGGGCAGGGAAACCACCCAGCAGTGGGCAACATGGCCCTGGCTCAAGGTGGGGGACGGCAGGAGAGGAGAGAATGGAGCAGACAGACATCTGCCTGAGTGGTCCATGGTACATTAGTCAGTGTCCCATAAAAAAGAAGGCCTACGGGTGGTCAAATTTGGAGTGTTCTGGGTTGAACAGAGTAACAGAATAATAAAGTCATTGCTCTATTGGGGAACTGCTGCTGCTTCTTCTTCTTCTTCTTCTTCTTCTTCTTCTTCTTCTTCTTCTTCTTCTTCTTCTT